>NC_090321.1:105272232-105572232 GCF_040869045.1 Eurosta solidaginis | reverse complement strand
AAAGTAGAAATATTGCTGAAAAATTGGCGAATTTTCACGAGTTTCTCACACATTTTTAAAATATAGAATATAATCATATTTTTTGACAAAATTAGTCAAAAGTTAGAATACATACAGATTTATTGAGGAAAGAACTTGCTCATCTCAATATTTTGTTTACAACAATTATTTCTTCAAACTGGCTCTAGGTCAATAAATTAAACAAGTTGTTGTTGTTTTTGTTCCAATATATTTCGATCTCCAACGGAGATCGTCATCGGGGACTACAATAATAAATAAATAAACACTTTATTTTACACAATTTATCACAGGCAAATTTATATATATGTATGTATAAACATATTAGCATTACTGCAAACATACATACATGAGTTCAGATGTTAGGTGGGCAGCGTCTGTTCGAGATGCTGTTGTTGAACTGATTTTCGCGAGTCAAGTAAGTGGCGGTAGATGTGTGCACACATTTCAGAGTCTTTCTTGTAGTTCAATCTTTTGTTCTCGTCCGTGTCTATTATGTGGAGCATCTCCAAAGTAAAGCGTTTGTTGTAATGCTGTTCTTGCTGTAGTATGCTCACAGCGTCAAAGTCTGGTTTATGTCCGCTCTCCGCACAGTGGGCCGCAAGTGCTGTTTTATGTGTATTGCTTGATTGTAAACATTTGATGTCAGATCGGTGCCCTGCTATTCTTGTTTTTAACTTATTTTTCGTTGTGCCAACATATTCTTTCGCACAAATGTTATCTCCGTCTCCTGCACATGGTATCTTGTATACAATATTGTTTTTCTCCATCGTTTCTAATTTACTTTTCATATTCTTGAAAAATATTTGGTTTGTGTACGCCGGTTTGTGTGCAATTCCGATTCTTTCTTTATCATAAATATTTGAGCATTGTAATCTTTCGGAAAAGCCAGGTATATATATAATAGATTTATATGTGATCGGTTTTTTACCTTCGATTTTTGATTTAGTACCCTTATGATGCGTGTTTATCAACCTACGTATTACCCCGGACGGGAAATCGTTCATCTTGAGAATGTGCTCGATATTAATAAATTATTTATCTAAACATCCGAAAAGTATGATTTTTAATACAGCGAAAAATTTTATCCGGCGAGTTTTAGATACTAGTGATTCAATTTTTCACCCTGAGAATAAAAAACGTATCGAGCACATTCTCAAGATGAACGATTTCCCGTCCGGGGTAATACGTAGGTTGATAAACACGCATCATAAGGGTACTAAATCAAAAATCGAAGGTAAAAAACCGATCACATATAAATCTATTATATATATACCTGGCTTTTCCGAAAGATTACAATGCTCAAATATTTATGATAAAGAAAGAATCGGAATTGCACACAAACCGGCGTACACAAACCAAATATTTTTCAAGAATATGAAAAGTAAATTAGAAACGATGGAGAAAAACAATATTGTATACAAGATACCATGTGCAGGAGACGGAGATAACATTTGTGCGAAAGAATATGTTGGCACAACGAAAAATAAGTTAAAAACAAGAATAGCAGGGCACCGATCTGACATCAAATGTTTACAATCAAGCAATACACATAAAACAGCACTTGCGGCCCACTGTGCGGAGAGCGGACATAAACCAGACTTTGACGCTGTGAGCATACTACAGCAAGAACAGCATTACAACAAACGCTTTACTTTGGAGATGCTCCACATAATAGACACGGACGAGAACAAAAGATTGAACTACAAGAAAGACTCTGAAATGTGTGCACACATCTACCGCCACTTACTTGACTCGCGAAAATCAGTTCAACAGCAGCATCTCGAACAGACGCTGCCCACCTAACATCTGAACTCATGTATGTATGTTTGCAGTAATGCTAATATGTTTATACATACATATATATAAATTTGCCTGTGATAAATTGTGTAAAATAAAGTGTTTATTTATTTATTATTGTAGTCCCCGATGACGATCTCCGTTGGAGATCGAAATATATTGGAACAAAAACAACAACAACTTGTTTAATTTATTGACCTAGAGCCAGTTTGAAGAAATAATTGTTAAATTTAAAGGTCGCCAAAAATCAAAATTTGTTTTGTTTACAACTTTTTTCAAAAACGCCGTTTCAGAATTTGCCGAAAGACCGTTGTATCTCAAAATTCGGGTTTGATAAAAGTTCTATTCAAATAAGTTCTGGGATAAGGCATTTTTGGTTTGGAAAAAAATCGGAGCAAGTTCATTCTTCAATGTTTTGCTGAGATACCATGTATCGATATAAAATACCTGGGATTTATTTAAAAAATCTAAAACTCCATCAGTCAATATCTTTGTATCTTCTTGGAGGCTTTTCATTGCAATAAGTTTCGCACTTTCTAATTCAACAAGTTCTTCGTTGGATTTAGAAAATTGTTCCATGCTTTTCGAAAAGTTATTCTGCATGTCCTCACACACATTGGTTAATCGCTCTAATTGTTTTTTCTTTGCAGACTTCTCCGACGACCTGGAAGAAGTAGCTGATTGTAATGGTGATAGTAGTGACGATGGTAATGGCGATGAAGATCGCGACAATTGGGGTGAAGATACTGTTGGCGGCGAATCATGTGTGTCCGATGCTGACTTCCGAACTGAAAGTTAATATTTGGACATTAGTTGAACGTTACTCTAAGTTACTTGATGTAAATAAACTTCATAAGTACATACCAGAGCTGTTAAGGAATGCAAACCTTGCTTTCTCTTCAGCATTACTATTATTATTGTTATTAATATTATTATTATTCTTATTACTACTATTATTATTATAACTATTTTTATTATTTGTACGAGTTAATCGGGGATTGCCCGTAATGATTTAAATGTATGAAAACATTTATTTCAAGCAATTTTTAATTTTATAATTTATTTAATAATTTGGGAAAAATTTAAACAACGTGACATCAGGACGGACAAGGCGACAGCTGTTTCGATTATACCTTGTAAATCTCTTCAAAGCCATTTCTCCCGAGAGTGGGAATCGAACCCGCACTATTACGATAGTTGAAATGGTTACAAACGCATTCAGCTACGTCATGCCTTAGTTGTTGTAAAGTTTTTCCCAATTGCCTTCTTTTGCATATATTATTCTTATACACATCACATATTTCGCTTATTCCCGACTTTCAACAGTGTTGCTGTAGTACAAATTTTGAGTCTTATTAAACGGCAGTATTGATAGTTATTTCATTATGCAAATATAGCAACCTCGCTATTGTATGTATTCACAGGGTGGCGTGTGATTAAAACGTAGCTAAAAATACTACTATGACTAAACAGCTGATACGGTTTTTGTATGTCAAATGGGTTTAGTAGCTAAGTTGGTGAAACCAAAAAAACAAAAACTTAGCCACAAATCTCGGCTAACTTAAGGCCCCATTACTGATACTTAGCATAGACTTGACTTGGCGTAAACTTGACAACTTAGCCTTGATTATACTCCACTTAGCGCATGCAATCTGGAATCATAATCAATAAATGTCAATTTGTATGACAAAATGTCAAAATGAAATGGAAACAAACAAATGGCATCTCAAAATGTAAACGGAACTTACATAGAAAATCAAAATTCAACAGACTTCTAAGTCAAGTTAAGTGTTGCTAAGTTTTGAGTAACCAGTAACATGCAATGTTCATTTCACAGAACTGTAAGTGACAGTTCTCAAGCCAAGTCAAGTCTATGCTAAGTATCAGTAATGGGGCCTTTAAGTTACAATTAAGTTTTAGCCTAAGTCAAGTTGATGAAATCGGCCCTAAGAGTTTGTGTAGGAATATAAATATATTTAAGTTACGTTCCAACGACGCGTGAACCAGATACGGATAAAAATTTAACATGCAAATGCTCCAACGTTATGATCCTGATATTTATCTGGTTCAGTTTCTGATCCGTATAGAAGTTCTATTCGTTTCGGTTTCTGTAGTAGATTTTTTGACAGATAACCACTTTTGAGTTGGTAGCACTCATGGCTCAACTATACGGTTGGCTCATTTCTACAGCAACAACATACCTTTGTTCAGATTGTCAAAATCAGCGTGTGGTGTTAGACGAATGGAATGGAATGAAAACATAAAACTTAGCAGCTTTTGTGTGTAGTAAGGCAAGGTGCACACGAGGCTACGCGTCACAGACGCTGCAGGCGAAATTTGTACGCTTTGATGCCGAACACACGTATTTGAATGGAAAGCTGCATACGAAGCGTTAGCTGCATGAAAGCGACAAAGCATGAAATTTTCGTGTAGCTAAGCGTACAGCAATGTTGGTCGCTGAGCGTATGTACGCTTGAAAAAAGGAAGAACAAGATGTTTGTTTACATTTTTTTGTATGCAAATTTGTGTAATTAGTTAAAAAATGTTACTTTAGTTAATTAAAGTGCGTGAAAGGTATATTAACAAAGCGAACTAGAAATCACCCTTTTCTCTAGTCCGCGGTGGTTCAAAATTGCCTTTCATAATTTACAAAGGCACGGGGATGCAAACAACATTTAATACCTATTTTCCTTTGGTTTCGGGGACGGATATAGCTGATGAAATTAAATTTTTTATTTTTTTCAATAATTGTTTGCTTTTTGTAGCGACGCTCGAAAGTAGCTTCGTGTGCATATCTTGAGGCGTAGGGAAATTGTAGCTATACGAAATATCTTGTATGCGTCTATGACGCGTAGCCTCGTGTGCACCTTGCCTAAGATAATGCTGTCAATCTGTTGGTTTAATTTTGAGTTTGCCATCTCCTTTTGACACCTACTCCAGGGAAAAAAATAAAATCAGCTGAAGAGATGAGCCAACCCTATATTTGAGCCGTGGTAGCACTCAAATAAATATGTGTACATAAGTGTATACATAAAAGATTTCGCCATATTTAAAAACAAAAACACGGAAAGAGTAAACCACTTGAAGGAAATGTAAGGAAAATAAATAGTTTCTTTACGTGCGAATCTTATCGCTTATTTTTTGCTTGAGTATGCATACTAACCAACCATCAAAGAAGGAGAACAAAAGAAACAAGGCGATTACAATTTCGGCAAACAATTATTTTTGTTGAATGAAGAAAAGATTGATAGGAGGATTATACCAACATTATGAGTCTCAGCGATCAAAGGTAACACTAGTCAACAAGAGGAATTACTTTGAAGTCTAACTATTTACTTTCGATGTATTATGGCCCCCTAAGTACAAAAACACCCAAAATTTTAAATTCTATGGATACGATTTTTTTTTTCCTTTTTCTAAAATCACGAATTTTCACAAAGGTCTTTCCATTTATTTTATCATATCTTGGAAATTACTTATCTAAATTTGTTGAGAGAAACACCATTGGATTCACCGCAAAATTGTCTTCAAGTCTTGATAAGAAAATTTTTTTATATGATCGACGATTGTGGAGTTATTCACATAAAAATAAAAAAAAAAAATTTTTTTTTTGCAAAATCTAACATTTTTTTATTTTTCAAAAATTCATAAAAAGTCGAAGGTTTTAAAAACTTACCAATTCGTAAAAATACATGAATAAATGTTGATTTTATTGACAATAAAGTGAAAATACCCAATTTAGCGAACATTTTGCATATCAAGCCTATTATAGTTTTTTACAAACAAATTATTTAGGTATGACATTTTGCGCAACTTTGTCTTTTTAAAGCTTACTACGGGCCATAGTACAGGTCTACAAGTAGGATATGTAGCAGCACGCACATACACAGCCACGCTCACCTGATAAAATGCTTGTTCTTGTTCGTTTTTTTGTGGATGCTATTTGGCACTGTTGTACTTCTTAGGTCCAAGAAAAGTGTTGTAGCTGCTAACGAAAACTGCGTAAAATTTTTATCGTAAAATTACAAAGAAATGCCCTTATTTACTTTCAAACGAGCACTTAATTACATCCCTTTTTAAAATCCATATGTTTTGGACAATTTTAATTAATAAATTGTGATACGTTATTAACGGGGACGATTGCTAAAACACGACCAAAACCGTCGGGGGAGGTATTAGTAGACGCGTTTTTGCCTCGCTTCCAATAATTTTAATACTTTTTCGCCTTTGGACTATTGAAAATAGGACAAAACGCGTCTTTTCATTTCTCTTTCCACATTTTTGGACGGGTTATTGCAGTCAACCTAGGTTTCAAGCTGTTTTTCGCGGAGAACTTTTGAACGCGTAGAAAAACTTAGCACCCGTGTTTGTATTCTTAATACTGGAAGAACTACGCGTCCTCAGATATCCCAATTCAAGACTTTTGCATAATTTTCTGTAGGACCCATATAGGTGCACTACATTTTCATACTAAAGTCGTAGAAAAAATTTACCATCACAGCAACCCATATCTGATATTCCGCTCCTTTTTTTGTTTCCCTGCGTCACTTCCAACGACAGCAACCCCGGTAATTTTGACACTTCGTTCAGTGTCAAACGCATGTTCCACGCAGGTTCCAAAATAGTTTGACACTGACCGAAGTGTCAAACTGCAATTTGCTAGAAAGAGAAAGGAGTTGCTTCCTTCTCATACATATCATACTTGTAAACCTGTACTATCCTACGGGCATCGCCGGAAATGAGAAAACTCCATAATGACACTCAAGAAATTTCTCCCCGTCAATTTTTCTTAAGGCAAAACGCAGTTCATAAGAAAAAGTGCCTCATACTGTATGGAAAATTTAAGTTGCCAACGCGGGTTTTCGTAAGAAAGAAATATGGTCATATATATTTGTTATCAAATAAATACAACTTTTTCCTTGAGGCATTTCTTGCGATGTTCTTAGAATGCTTAAATCATAAATACAAAAAAATCAAATTATCACTCCGTCATAGAAACTGTTATACCTACCTACTGAACATCCCAGCCTGCACAGGCCATTTCCCACAGCATATGAAGTTTTTTTTGAAAACCCCTTTTTTTCAAACCCTTTCGCAGGTAGTGTTTAAAAAATTGACAGACTCATTATATCCCTGCACTGTATGGTATATTGTCTTCGATTGTGACAAACTTAACGAAAAACAAGTAAGGAAGGCTAAGTTCGGATGTAACCGAACATTACACACTCAGTTGAGAGCTATGGAGACAAGGTAAGGGAAAATCACCATGTAGGAAAATGCATCTAGGGTAACTCTGGAATGTGTTTGTATGACATGGGTATCAAATGGTATTAAAGAGTATTTTAAGAGGGACATGGTTCTATAGGTGGACGCCATTTAGGGATATCGCCATAAAGGTGGACCAGGGCTGACTCTAGAATTTGTTTGTACGATATGGGTATCAAATGAAAGGTTTTAATGATTATTTTAAAAGCGCGTGGGCCTTAGTTCTATAGGTGGACGCCTTTTCGAGATATCGCCATAAAGGTGGACCAGGGGTGACTCTAGAATGCGTTTGTACAATATGGATATCAAATGAAAGGTGTTAATGAGTATTTTAAAAGGGAGTGGGCGTTAGTTCTATAGGCGGACGGCTTTTCGAAATATCGCCATAAAGGTGGACCAGGGATGACTCTAGAATGCGTTTGTACAATATGGGTATCAAATGAAAGGTGATAATGAGTATTTTAAAAGGGAGTGGGCCTTAGTTCTATAGGTGGACGACTTTTCGAGATATCGCCATAAAGGTGAACCAGGGGTAACTCTAGAATGCGTTTGTACAATATGGGTATCAAACGAATGGTGTTAATGAGTATTTTAGTTCTATGGGTGGACGCCTTTTCGAGATATCGCCATAAAGGTGGACCAGGGTGACTCTAGAATGCGTTTGTACAATATGGGTATCAAATGAAAGGTGTTAATGAGTATTTTAAAAGGAAGTGGGCCTTAGTTCTATAGGTGTTCGCCTTTTCGAGATATCGCCATAAAGGTGGACCAGGGGTGACTCTAGAATTTGTTTGTACGATATGGGTATCAAATGAAAGGTGTTAATGAGTATTTTAAAAGCGCGTGGGCCTTAGTTCTATAGGTGGACGCCTTTTCGAGATATCGCCATAAAGGTGGACCAGGGGTGACTCTAGAATGCGTTTGTACAATATGGATATCAAATGAAAGGTGTTAATGAGTATTTTAAAAGGGAGTGGGCGTTAGTTCTATAGGCGGAAGGCTTTTCGAGATATCGCCATAAAGGTGGACCAGGGATGACTCTAGAATGCGTTTGTACAATATGGGTATCAAATGAAAGGTGATAATGAGTATTTTAAAAGGGAGTGGGCCTTAGTTCTATAGGTGGACGACTTTTCGAGATATCGCCATAAAGGTGGACCAGGGGTGACTCTAGAATTTGTTTGTACCATATGGGTATCAAATGAAAGGTGTTAATGAGTATTTTAAAAGGGAGTGGGCCTTAGTTCTATAGGTGGACGCCTTTTCGAGATATCGCCATAAAGGTGGACCAGGGGTGACTCTACAATTTGTTTGTACGATATGGGTATCAAATGAAAGGTGTTAATGAGAATTTTAAATGGGAGTGGGCCTTAGTTCTGTAGGTGGATGCCTTTTCGTGATATCGTTATAAAAGTGGACCAGGGTTGACTCTAGAATACGTTGGTACAATATGGGTATCAAACGAAATGTTATAATGAGTATTTTAAAAGGGAGTAGGCCTTAGTTCTATAGGTGGACGCCTTTTCGAGATATCGCCATAAAGGTGGACCAGGGGTGACTATAATGTGTTTGTACTATATGGGTATCAAATTAAAGGTATTAATGAGGGGTTTGAAAGGGAGTGGTGGTAGTTGTATATGTGAAGGCGTTTTCAAGATATCGACCAAAATGTGGATCAGGGAGACCCAGACCATCATTGTCGGGTACCGCTAATTTATTTATATAAGTAATACCGCCAACAGTATTCCTGCCATTTTTATACCAATACAAAGTGAGTTCAGATAATTACGTGAACTGGGTTTAGTAAAGACATATCGATTCTTGCTCAAGTTATCGTATTAGCGGCCGAGCGGAAGGACACACGGTCGACTGTGTATAAAAACTGGGCGTGGCTTCAACCGATTTAGCCCTTTTTCACAGAAAACAGTTATCGTCCTAGAATCTAAGCCTCTACCAAATTTCACAAGGATTGGTAAATTTTTGTTCGACTTATGGCATTAAAAGTATCCTAGACAAATTAAATGAAAAAGGGCGGAGCCACGCCCATTTTGAAAATTTCTTTTATTTTGTATTTTGTTGCTCTATATCATTACTGGAGTTGAATGTTGACATAATTTACTTATATACTGTAAAGATATTAACTTTTTTTTTTAATTTACTTTAAAAAATTTTTTTTTTTAAGTGGGCGTGGTCGTTCTCTGATTTTGCTAATTTTTATTAAGCATTCATATAGAAATAGCAGTAACGTTCCTGCCAAATTTCATCATTATATCTTCAACGACTGCCTAATTACAGCTTGCAAAACTTCTAAATTACCTTCTTTTAAAAGTAGGCGGTGCCACGCCCATTGTCCAAAATTTTCCAAATTTTCTATTCTGCGTCATACGTTCAACTCACCTACCAAGTTTCATCGCTTTATCCGTCTTTTGTAATGAATTATCGCACTTTTTCGATTTTTCGAAATTTTCGATATCGAAAAAGTGGGCGTGGTTATAGTCCGATATCGTTCATTTTAAATAGCGATCTGAGATAGCCCAGGAACCTACGTACCAAATTTCATCAAGATACCTCAAAATTTACTCAATTTATCCTGTTAACGGACGGACGGACGGACATGGCTCAATCAAATTTTTTTTCCAACCGTTATCCAATCAAAGTTAATATAATCTGTGAGCTCTGCTCAACTGAGTATAAAAAAGATACATACTTTTGAAAATCGAAGTGGCCTGCGACTATTTAAAGTAATTCATTTAGTTCATTCAATGTTATTTACCTAGCATTCCTGATCGCGAAAAGTCAAGTTGTCAACAACAGCAAAAAACTATTAATTGGTTAGTGAATTTTAAAAAAATGAATAATAACAGTAGAAAATTTGTCTGCAAAAATGACCCGAATATATTTTGTTATGTATGTGGTCTTTAACCTACAGCAAAAGGGCGGAGAAATTTCACTATTTCACTATAAAATTCATATAAGGATTATTTTAAAATAGATGTTGAGAATTTGAGCCAATATTGGACGCCAAATTCAATTTGTGATAGCTGTATATATATTTTAAAGAAATGGAAATCCTACCCTCAGTAAGTAACAATTACATTTATTAATTAAAAATATTTATGATACTCATTTTTCACAGAGAAAACATGCAAATTGAAAAACCTATGATGTGGAGAGAAACATGTGATCATGATGCTAACTGTTAATTTTGCTTAAGTAAAAAAAAAAGGATTTGGAAAACATATGATTTGGTCTTATCCAACGATTTCAGCTGGTGGTTTTACTCTTCTTTGAAAGTGGTAGCTTTACTAACTGGACTACAAGGTGGTTACACAAAACATTGTTGTTTTCTTTGCCTTTGGGATAGCCGAGATCGAAGCGCACATTATGTAAGGAAGGACTGGCCAGCAAGAACCAATCACGAAGTAGGCACACACAATATAAATATGCTGCTCTAATAAAAAAGGAGAATGTGATTTTTCCGCCATTACACATCAAGCTTGGATTAGTCAAGAATTTTGTTAAGGCGCTAAACAAAAATGAAAAAGCATTCGATTATATTCAAACAATATTTCCAAAATTATCCGCTTCAAAAATTTCTGAAGGTGTTTTTGATGGTCCACAAATCCGAAAACTACTACAGAGCTCAATATTCGAGACGTTACTATCACCCGATGAAAAGGCTGCTTGGAACTCATTTAGGCTGATTATTTAAAATTTTTTAGGAAATAATCGGGGTCCAAATTATAAGGAAATCATTTCTGATTTACTAACCAACTATTCGAAAATCGGTAAGTAGGAATATGATATGATTTTTGTATATTCATCATAATTGTAACCTCTAAATTACATATACATATAATTTCAGGTGCAAACATGTCTCTAAAAATGCATTTCTTACACTCCCATTTGGATTTTTTCCCTTCAAATCTTGGTGATGCCAATGACGAGCATGGAGAACGATTTCACCAACAACTTAAGTCAATGAAGTAGCGTTATCAAGGATTCTCGAACGAAAATATGATGGGGGATTATAATTGGTTTCTTATATGAGAATCAAATTCAGAAAATTACAGTAGACAAGCAAAAAGGAGAAACTATTTTTAAATATTTCAAGAACTAAATTTTGTAGAATTTTTTTAATAAAGGTATCTTAAATAGCTAAATAAAAAAAAATATTAAAAATACGTATTTTCCCTTCATTCACTTAATTGTTAATAATATTACCGTTTATCCATGGATTTTGATGAAGTAAAGCTTGCCTTATTTGCAATGTTCACAGTTTTACGATCATCTTATAAAAGTTGTAAGTTTTGTCTCTTTCGATTTTTTACGAATTAAAGAAGAAAAAAAATGGAAATTTTTAGTACAAAAAATCGATTTTTTATAATGCGATGCAAATAACTCTGAAACCAATAAGTATTTAAAAAAATGGCATTTAAACAATTTTAAGGTAATTTCATTTGCTATTATACGCTGGTTTCTCCAACAAAATCGGACGACCCGTTCCAGAGATATGATAAAATCAATGGATCTCCCTTTTCAAAAAAGGCAAATTTTAGAAAAAAAAAAAACAAAAACGTATCCATAGAATTTTAAATTTCGACCATTTTTATAATTAGGGGAATATAGCAAATAAAAAAAAAAATAGTGGTGATCCAGGGTAATGCAAAAAGTTTAATTTTGTAGAGCAGTGTAATTTAAACGTTACAAAATTACTCATGCTTTGAAAAATACGTACACCATTGCTTTTTGTTCTATTCATTAGTTTTGTGAAGAATTTTCGGTTTAATAAGGAAGCCTTTCTGTATGTGCTAAATAGCATTAAAATTGAGATGAAAACTCCACAGAGAGCAACGGCAGTCCATAAAAAAATACAAAGTTTTTTTGCTCAGGGTGCATGACAACACTTGCTTGATCAAGACCGTAACGCGGGACTAGCACAGCTAACCGTTTCGAGTTGTCTTTTGGAAGTTTGCAGTGAAATTGAAAAGGTATTTTGTCCAAAGCGTATAACTTTTTCCTTGAGCAATCGAGAAAAACAGGATGCTTCTTGCGTGGATTAAGTACCGAACGGCTGCAGGAAGGTTCCTCGTTCTCCTATTCGTTCATTTCGACTGAGTCGCTGTCGGCATTAAAAGCCGCTTCTAAAACTTCACTTGGTACTACCGCCCACCAAACTCCCGCGTGGTACCTATCCCGTACACAGTTTGGTTCATCGATAGCAACTCGCTAGCTTGCTGTACCAATTGGGTGCGCGAGGAGTAAACAGATGGACCGCCCCCCGTACCAGCAATATTGGTTTTGCTGCGACGCATTTTGGCCTTCAAATGGACTTTGTAGTCAGCCCAAACCTATAAATTATATTAATCCCATTATAGAATTAAAAAGTACACATATATCACCCAACTTACTTTTTTTCCAGCCGGTCATATCACGCATCGGTGGTCCAGCTGCATAAAGTTGGGAAGTTGCTCTCTTCCATAAATTATTGGCTGCTGTTTTTGCGTTGGGCGTTTTAAGTAACCCTTTGGCCAAATCTGGGTGTGTGCCATGAAGTCCACTGGGATTTTAAGTTGTTGCTTTTGTGTTTGTTTAGTCTTTGGATTTTCCTTATATATTAAAAAAAATAAAAATAAACAAAGTACAATGAATACAAAATATCAATTTATAAAATCATCAAATAATACGTACATATTTGAACAATGCGAATGCCTATTAGTTGTAGCAAGAAACATGAGAAAGTCCAGGCTGTTTGACCTTCGCTTTCGCTATACAGAGTGCTTGTAATGCGAAAAGGGAGAAAAATTGCGAATAGGCAAAATGTGAATCCGAATGTCAAAATAAGAATGCAAATGTCAAGATATAGAGTGCCGATTTTGCGATTTCGCGTATTTTTTATTTTGCATCGCAATACAGAGCAGGCCTCTGGTAAATCTACCATCGACCATATTTTCACAGTGCGCCACATCTTGGAAAAACCCGCGAAATGAGCCGCCTATATGCCGATATAACTTATACGGCTGTGCAAAATGACGTTGAGCAAAACCATCAGCTGAGTCAGAATACTTTGGACTAGGCAAGCAATTGAAAAGTAAAGTCCTCTCTCGGCAAAAGAAAATCATGCTCTACAAGTTACTTATCATACCCGTCCTGTCATATGGTGCAGAAGCATGGACGATAACACCATCACATGAAGCGGCTCTACGCGTTGGGGACATTGAGTAACGAAGAAGATTTATGCCCCTATTACCGTTTACAACTCAATTTAGTTGGGTTGTAATTAAAACAACTCAACTTTAAGACAATTGGGCTCCTGTTTGGTATTACGAATTACAACTTATTTCAGATGAAGTTGAATTGATATTGCCAACCTAAAAAAGTGATGATTTTACAGATAAATGAATAGCTGATCAATTTGTGGTGGAAATTCAAGCATCGGCAAAAGTGATTTTGTTTGATTAATAGCAAAATGAATGTCAATTATATAATATTAGTAAGAATAGTTGAATATTCAATTATTATAACCGGTGTTAAGCTCATGAACTCTTAGTAATAAGTATAAATTGAACATACCATTAAACAAACAAACATAAACAATATTAAATTTATTTTATAACGACAAAAATTTTATTGACAAAATTGACATGTCGCGAAAACGGAAATAATTCGCATGATCACTCCAATCCCCTGGAACTACCAAGCACCAAATAAGAAAACGTTTAAGTGACAAATGATGAGCTTCTAATGAGGTTATTTTGCAAATTTGTAAGTTATTTTCGGTTAGGTAAGGAAGAATATTGCTCGAGGGACGGCTGCATCTCTATTTTAAAACTACACTCCTTGCTGACGGCAGCTATCAAAAATGCCGTGGAAATGATTTTAGTGTTGGACTGGACAAAATCTACAGTTAATAAAGAGGTTTTAGATATTGAGGAGCATATGTGTGCGAAGTGGATTAAAATCCATATGACTCCAGAGCAAAGCGCTACAAAACCCCCCATTTTACTCTAAAACAGGATTCCCAGGAGTAGTGGGTAGTATCGATGGGACTCACGTTCGCAAAATTTCACCTATTTTGGCTGCATCCGAACTGCGCCTTGCCTCGTCCAACTTCGGTCAAAAAATGTTCAATGTCATCTTTGGTTGAAAACTTGTTTTTTCTATAAATGTGTAAAAAATTGCCGATTATAAAGATTATTTAAATGAATTTAAAAAAGGTTTAATTACTCCCTTCCTAGCCGCGATTTGTAAAAATAACCCTGGTTGGGTCCAACACCTTTCTGCATCGGTGTGTACAAAAAATCGGGCAAAATACAACAACCACATGAAAATTTGAAACGAAATGATATGACAAATGAAATTTTTAATTTATGCTTGCGGATTCTAAAAACGGATGTCGAAACGTGTCTTTTGATACCAAATTTGAAAATGTGTGTTAAAAATTAGGTGGTGAACCGTCTTGTAAAACGTTACCTTTTTTCCAACTAAAAATAAATAAATAAATAAATTTTTTCTAAACAACTGCAAAATTGTATGAGCCAACTGCTAGTAATCAGTTGTCAGATTTTGATGTCTTTGACAACTACTCCAACACAATGTTGTAAATGGTAATGCCACAAAAAGTTGTACGACTAGACAACTTCAGCCGACACTTTTTTGACAGGTTGAGTTGTAATCTGTAATACTAAATTTCAAAATTCCAACTGAAGCAGAGTTGAGTTGTAAACGGTAATAGGGGCATTAATGATGAGCTGTACGAGCCATACGTAGACATCAACATAATGCAGCGAATTAAAATGCAATGGCTACGGTGGCTAGGCTATGTTATGCGAATGAAAGATGATGCTACGGCTAAGAGAGTATTTTTATCGGAACCCCCTAAGGAAGCAAAGCGGCACATAATTCGCTAAGGAACAGGGAAAAACGATTTAAAATCCATTGGTGTGCCAAATTAGCGCCAGTAAACCCACAGAAGAAGCGACTGGTACGCCTTGTTGGACGGCCATAACCGTTTAAAATGTTAAGCGCTAATTAAGTTAGTATGTATGTTTGATAGACAACCCTCTAATAAATGCATGCCGAACTTGCCAGAATAAGGCAAAACGTCATATCAATTTTTCAAATAAATAATCGCTAAACCTTAAAATGTATAACTTTGCCTTAGGTTAGGTTAGGTTGAACTGGCCGGTCAAAAAAGGCCTCACATAGACTGTGTCCATAGTGTTTGTTTGACGACCAAACGGAAGAACCACAATCAGGTACCAGGACTTATGTTATAGAAAAACTCCGTCTTCTTGGCAAATACTAGAAGTTTTCTAGGACCAAGCCTAATTGCTGCCTCGAGATTTGGCAATTCTGCCGCCACTAATAACTGCCTTGCTCTGGCGAGCCCAGGACACGAACGTATCTTCCTGCAGCTCGCACTTCCTACTCCTGCTGTTACTGACTAGGCCTAACTTTTAAGCATGTGACGCAAGAAGGCAGTGTCCGGTTAGTATTCCCATCGTGAGCTTCCCTTCAGAGATATGAGCTATCGTAGGCTTTGCACATGATCTTAGACATTTTGCAGCCCCGCGCTTTTATCCACGTCTTTCCTGCTTGATGGATCATATGCAGCTCCTGTCTTCTTGTAATTTCTCCCAAACGGACTGAGACGTCTATCGTCGTTTCAGCAAGTATTGCACCCTCCATTGCCCACACGTCGGCCTTTTCGTTACCTTCTATCCCTTTATGACCGGGAACCCAGTATTGATGTATGGTGCGGCCTGAGCGAAGTTTTTCCAATGCTTTGTTGCATAACTGACTGTTGGGGTAAGGCGGAGGTGGCACTTGGCATGCTGGCAAGCCCCTGCTAGCTCGTCGGGCGGGGTGAGTTTTTGCTCACCCGCCTTACTTACAGTTATACAAACAATAAAAAAAGGGTTCATGCCTGAAATCTATGAAAAGAAAAGGAAAGCTGGAAGAAAAGGTCTGTCCGTGTCAGGTGGAGTCATCCCTCCCCTTCTGCGTACGACCTTGACGCAGCCTTGGGCGTTGCACTGACTCCGGAACTTTAGCAACGTCCCCTTAGCCTGACATGTGTCCGTCCGTTACGGTCCCATGTCCCTAGCCTGTCTAGTCTGTCACAGCCGGCTCACACCCACGTCCCCTACATTGCACTCGTGCAACACTCACACCAATTTAAAGTGTTTAGCCGCTCATTCTGAGATAAGCTCAACCCATCTAACTAATGAACACGATAGTATGAATTTCTTCGTAAAACGTTATAAAACTCTTTATCAGCTAGTTATACTAAAATAATGCTCAAAACAATTCAAAACTTCCCTGGTATCGAATTTTCCTTAAGGCTAATGGTTTGAAACTAATTCTATCTAATTATATGTATAATAAAAAAATATAAATGATGAAGATAAGGTTGCTAAATTGAAGATAAAAGAGAAAAGGAAGTGGAAGCTGGGTTTTAAAATTGCCGCGCAAAGCAGTTTCGTAATTCAGAGAAAATCAAGACATCGAAAGTCAGAAAGATCAGTTTGTTTAATGGCAGAATTGAGAATGAAAAACAGAAAATTAAAAACCGATGGAAAATCAAAAGTAAAAAACTTTAAATTGAAAACTATTGAATAAAAAAATAAAAAGGATGTTACGTTAAAAGGAAAATTGGACCGTGCACCAAAAACTTAACTTGAAAATTACCGAATAAAAATGTGAAACTTTAGCGTACAAAAATTAAACTTGAAAATTAATAAATGCTAATAATGCTGTCGTTATCGGACCGCCACTGTATCCCAATAACTCCTTAGCCTCTGCTGGCTTCCAGCAGGTTTGTTTACAATTTGATATATACGTATGTTTGTATTTAAACTATTTACGTAGGTAGTTAATAACTTATAACTCTAGCACTTACCGCAAAAAAAAATCGGAAAACAACAATTGAAGTGCAAACTAACAAAGAAAAATGCGCTATTTGGAAAAGAAAAAAAGCAAAACGTGCTACAAAGCAAACAACGCCAAAAAGTTACAAAAAAAATGTGTTAGGAAGGTGAAAAGAAAATGGCAATCTTTGAATGCAAAAAGACAAATCGAAAAAGTGGCAAACTCAGGGAGAAGCTGAAAGCTTAAAAATTAGGTATTTAATAGAAAGAAGCAGGACACACGGAAAAGATAAATGTACAAAGATAGAAAAGAAGCTAAGGAAATAATAGGTAGATAAGTGACAAGGGAAATGTTGAAAAGATATAAAATAAATGAAGAGGGGTAAGAAAACGAAGCGTAAGAGTAGAAATGTTAACAATTATAAAAATTTAGGAAAATATAAATTCGTAAAAAAGAAGTCGGATAAGAGCTCGAATTGAGCTAAATTAACCTCAGCAAAGACAAATCTAAAATTCAAATTAAACAAACTCAATATAACTAAATAGTGATTAAAATTAACTAATCGAAAAAAAACATCTCTAATCACTCAAAAAAATCAAAATGAAATATATATAAAAAAGCAAATATAAATTCCGGCAGCGTCGCACGAATAACTGCGCCCTTTTGCCTCTCTCCTCCAATTAGTTGCGTCTGCAGCTATTCTCCAATTAGTTGTTGCTATGCTCCTGTTTATGATTGCGGTGCCAGGACAGGAGCGCTCAGATGCCCCTTTACTCCCTTGACGTCTAGCCTGGCACCGTCTGTATGCTTCCCCTTCCTCTATATGAAATACTACCCCGCTTTGTATATTTAGGACTGTGTTGGTGGCTGGTGTCGCAAGTTTCTTTAATTTTAATACTACCCCGCCTTGTTTTAGCGTTTGTGGCTCGTGATGGTGGCAACTTCAAATTTTTACGCAGCAATCTAAATGTGCAGAGGGAAGAATATTAGGGACTAGGGTCATGGCGGACGAGAAAGACACATTAGGGTGCATGTGGACTTACTATATTTATTGAATGTCATCTAGTTATGTCATTTTATTTATTTATTTGTCTTTTTTTTTCTTTTATTTAATTTTTTTTTTTTTTTTTTTTTTTATTTTTAAGGTTATCTAGGTATTAGATTGAACTCAAATGTATGACTTTATGTATCTATGTATGCTATTTTATTTTAATTAGTTTTATATTTTATTATATTTTATTTTATAATTTTAGTTAATTTATTTTAATTTAATTTTACTTTTAACTTTCATTATTTTATGAAATTTTTTTTTTTTACTTAATTTTATCTTTGTATATAATTTCATTTATTTCACTAAATTTTATTGATTGTAGGTATGTAATTTTATTCAAATTAATTTTCACTTTTAACATTTTTTTAAATTTATTTTCACTATTAGTCCACATGCACCATGGACTGGGGTAAAGGGGTTTCACTGGACTCACCTGGGGCTGTTGTCAAGCAGGGTATGGGATCCCGGTTCTTCCTTGGGATTCCGCTAAATTACCCGTTAGCACGGTTTTATGAAGAAAAATCGCGAACCTTTTTTTTCGCAAAAAATATATATATAATTAAAACTTGCTTCCGCACTCACTTAAGTCAACTTTTCTTTTGAGACATTCTCTGCAATCGTTTGGCGGTCGTACCCCATAAATCGAAAGCCTTTCTTTCTCACCACTTTCACTCAAGAACGAAAGACACCAATACATATAATCCTATTTTGGCGGGACATAAACTCTCACGAACTAACTTCACGCATACTAACAGATACATGTTCGAACATCTATCCAATTGTTTGCTTTCTACCAGTTACTAACACATGTAAACGTAGCTATGCTGGTATACGCACACAGATACATACGTAAATGTTTGAACATCCTTACCATCGCATTAACCCACAGGCTGCCGCTACAGGCTCGCAACCGCCGATGTTGTATGCAACATGGAGCGTGGGCGTAAAAAAAAATTCAATGCGCAGTCTGTCCTAAAGCTACCTTCAAACGCCTAACGTGTGGCCTCGACCCACGACCTAAAGCCGGGCTATTGCCTATTCTTCCGATTATGTAGGGTTTATGTTAACTCGTATAAGGGCAGCACGCGGAATGAAAAAGTGTTTCTACTACTAACCTAATATCACAGATATCTACTTATATTAATGACTAGAATGACATGCGGGTTAAATCTAAAGTTATATCACTGGTAAGTATTTAAGCCTATATCACAGATATCTATCTACCTAAATCTATGTCACAGTTTTTAGTATGTTAGTAATAAAATATCACAGAATCCATAAAAATAATAATAAAAAAATAAATAAATAAATAATAAAAAAACAATAAATAAATGAATAAATAAGGTCAACTATAAATATGGTCAAAGAAATAAACAATTGCATAAATAATTACTCTAATGGTCAAGCCAAAACTAAAGCTAGAAAACGTTGCACACATCTACATTTAACATAGGTCACCAAGACTAACATTCAACATATGATTAAGCAACAAAAATATCCTTAGCGTGGTATACGCCGACTTTCTTGCCACTGGTATCGCCGAGTTCATACATCGAGTTGCCGATTGCTTTAAGAACGACACACTTTACTTGCTTTGGGGCAAGCTTAGCATTATAGTTGTTTATTTGTGAACTCTGTTTGAAATTTCGGCGATATACCACTTGTCCGATTTGGAATTTCACATCTTTGGATCTGGTGTTGTAAACCTTTTGGCTTCGCTCATGTGCTAACTTCAGCTCCTTCATTATCGAGTCTCTAATTCCTTGCAACCTATCTGCTCGCGCCTCTATCTGTAGATCAGTATCTTTCGCGGTGCCTAATTTGCGGCATACTTCATAAGACGTGCCATGTTGCATCATCGGTAAGCCAAAAGTGGCATAATATGTCGAGCAGTTTATTGATGTGGAAACTTGGAAACTTGGAAAAATGGTCAAGACAAACAAACACATACACATTACCATCACTCGTACGTGGATAAGGGCCCATAAAGTCTATAAACAATCATTGTAGAGGTCTCTCAGTTACGTGTCGCTTTCCCATGAGTGGTTTGTGAAAAGAGTTTTGGGTTTTATTTCCCTTACAGACTTCGCATTCCCTAACGTTTATGGATGCCTCCGTGCCCAGCAGAAGGTGAGCCGTGGGAGGCTTCCACCAATCCTGCACGCAATTCCGACGGCACCCAGAGTTTCCAGGCTTGGTCCTGCTGAAGATCGTCCCCCCGGTTAAACTGCGTCCGTCTATAGACATACCCGTCTGATACGCACAACTCTGGTAGTCTATCTTGATTCCCTGTCACAGTTTTCTTAAGTTCGTCATACTCTTCCGTTTTAAAGTATGGTGAGTCCAAGTCGATGTCCATTAGTCTGTCATATAGCTTAATTTCGTCCATGTGTGCTCGCGACAGTGTATCTGGAACGACGTTAAGTGCTCCTTTCCTATGCTCTATTTCAAAATCGTATGCCTGCAATTTCAAACTCCATCGCGCGAGTCTCCCAGAAAGATCTTGCTGGTTCATCAACCATTTGAGACTCGCGTGATCGGTGATGATTGTGAACGGAAACCCTTCGACGTACGGCCTAAATCTCTTCACGCTTATCACTGCCGCGTAGCACTCCAGCTCGGTTATGCTGTAGTTTCGCTGTGCTTTATTTAGTCTGGCGGAAACGTAAGCTATCGGTCGTTCGTTGTTCTCGTCGTCCAACTGGAAGAGTACCCCGCCCACACCGTCTGTCGAAGCATCGCACTGGATATAAAATCGTCTGTCAAAGTCGGGGTGTACCAGTACGGGAGACGAAATTAGGCTTTCTTTTAGTCGCTCAAACGAATCTCTAGCCTCATCAGTCTTCGTAAACCTTTTTATTTTGTCGTTAGTGAGACAGTCGTGCAGCGGAGCTGCAATGGTTGCGTAGTCTTGAATAAAACGACGGTACCAGCCTGACATCCCTAGGAACCGTCGGAGCTGTTTTGGTGTTTTCGGCTCGGGGAAATCCCTCACAGCAGCAACTTTGTTCGCATCGGTACGGATGCATCCATCGCCCACTACATAACCTAAGTACCTAACTTCTTTAAAACAAAATTTACTCTTTTCCACGTTAATGGTAAGGTTAGCCTCACGTAAACATCTAGCGACCTTTCCCAACAACCATAAATGAGACGAAAAATCTACGGAACATACCAACAAATCATCTAAATACACAAACACGGAATCACGTAAAGAAGCGGTTAAACCTTGTCCATAAGTCTACACATTCTTTGCGCTGCGTTACACAGTCCAAACGGCATGACTGTGTATTGGTATAGGGGACGCCCTGGCACTGTAAATGCTGTCTTTTCCCTAGATTTCTTTTCGAGTGGGATCTGCCAAAAGGCATCTTTCAAATCAATGGCCGAAATGAACCTAGTGTTCTGCAGTCGGCTAATGATCCCGTCGATATTTGGCAGTGGATATGCATCTTTGATGGTGCGTTCATTAATTTTTCGTGCGTCGAGGCACAGACGCTTCTTTTCTCCCTTTATCACCAGCGACACAGGGGAGCTCCAGCTACTATTGCTCTCCTCTATCACGCCTAAACCAAGCATCCTATCGAGCTCTTCAAAAACTAGCTTTGGGATCGCTGGTGATATAGGGTAATGCCTTTGCTTGACTGGGAGGTTTTCACTTGTGACTTCTATCACGTGTTCCTCCACATTCGTTTTCCCTAAACCTAGGACCGCAAATGAGGGAAACTGCGCCTTGACCTTCTCCAACGCCACACTTTGCTCTCTTGTCAGAACATGCTGTACCGCTTCAAATGATAAGTCGCCCTCGGCGGGTACAAGTTCTGCAACGCCAGTGTGAGTTGGATGCGATAGAACCCTACGACTAACAACCTGTAGATCGAAAGCCTGCCAAAAGTCTACCCCTAAATACACCTCTTGCTGGAGGCCTGGCACGATGAGAAACTCTAGGTCCTTATATATTCCATTCCAGAAGACAGACAGAGTGATAGCACCAACCACTGGCGTTTCGCCACCGTTCGCTGTGCGTATGTTTTGATTGGCCAGTGGGATGATGCTATCCTCCCTGCCTTCTATCAGCTTCTCATAATTTTTACCTAGACAACTCGCGCCAGCACCTGAATCCAGCAAGGCTACGACATCCCTATCCCCGATCTTTGTCTGCGCAAAGAAACGGTTGTCGCCTTTCATGGTGACAATTGTCGCTACTATTTTATTAATAAGTCTTCTCATATGTTTTTTCTTTGATCGCATCTTCATTATCTTTTTAAAATTTCTATTTCTTTTCTTAGCAAGAAAGTCTTCGCAAAAAATTCTTTGTCTAGCTGCTTCGTATTCCAGCTTCCTTTGATGTAGACTTTTTGGCTCGGCTTTCCCTACACATAACTTGACTCTACACGCATTGTCGTCCGCCCTTTCTAATATTCTGAAGCTGGGTTGGTCTCCGGGTAGTCTGTTCCCTGGCGAGATTTCCCGGCAATCTCCGCCAGTTGGGAGTTTCCCTTACCCGCTTTGTAAACACAAAAAGACATATCACCCCCACACGCAAAACATACCATATCATGAAAGGACGATTTACAACGATTATCTCTCTTCAATTCGGACGGATTCTTGACAAAAAAATCAACAGGCATTCCACACGAGAAACATAACATGAGGTGAAAGGGGGACGCACAAAACGAATTGGTGGTGGGTTTGGAGTTGCTCAAAGGTTTGTGTTGGTTCGTAGCTCCCGGTACTGGGCGATATGGTTGTTGGTTTGGCCCTCTCGGTTTGGCCGGATTCGTGATCGCCTCCACGGGTTGCCTATTGATCCCCTCATCCCCAGGTGTCACTTCGGGATATTCTAATTCGTTGACCGGTTTGGGACGGGTTCGGTTCTCCTTTATGAGCCGCTCTGCCCTCCTACACTCAGCCTTCAGCTCCGCCAACGTGTCAATCTTTGATGCGAAGGTTAAGTTCGCAAGGTAGGGTTTCAGGTTGCCCCTAATGATCCCCACTAGCTCCTTCTCCTGGATCTTTTTCCGCAGGCGGAATGTCAGGTTATGGACCTCACCGTAGAAGTCGTCGAACCCTTCTTGTGGCTGTTGTTTGCGCTCCATAATTTCTCTTATAATCTCGTAATCGGACTCCGCAGTCTTGAAGTGGGCTAGCAGTTCTGCTTTGAGCTCAAAATACCCGAACTCGGGTTCGTCGGCGTGATCTTCAAGAACTTGCCAGTACCACTTCAAGGCAGAGCCCGTTACGAAGCAATGGAAATCGGTGAAGAGCTGAAAGTGGGATATGTTGTGTTGTTGCCTCAACTTTTCAATCCTAAAAATGAAGCTCTCCACCGTAGTTCCCTTAGTCGTCCCGTCAAACTTCACATGCCACTTATCCAGGTCCAACTTCTTCCATCTTGGTGGGTCCTGGGTGTTCCTATCGCTACCTGAAACCCCCCCTGCTGCACCTGGACTGACACGCTGGTTGGCTGTGCCATTTCTCGCATCCCTAGGCTCGGGTGTAGACGCGCGCTCAGCCCGGTGCCCTAACGGTTGTGCCAAGTTCTCCATATCAGCGACGCGGTTGCTGAGGTTCGACACGTTATCCCGGATATGAGGGACCTCGTTCATGTATTGTGCCATCACCTGGTTTTGCTGTGCCATCATCGCCATCATCTGGCTTAACTGTTCGATGCTGGCGGCTGTGGAACTAGGTCCGCTTCTCCGGGGTTCCGCTGCCCCAGCACCCGCGTTTGCTGGTGGCTCAATTCTCCTAGGGACTGCCCCCCCAACAGCACCTGGCTCCTCCGTATCCGTCATCTCAAATAGTTGGTCTATTTTCCTGGAAAAACTCGAACTCTTTTCCTCCTCGCTGAAATAGAAACTGTCTGATCTCCTAATCGTAACCGGACGTATCACCTCCTCCCGACTAGTCGACCTAAAAACCCGCGAAGTGCACCTGTTAAAAAAGTCTGTTGGCAAAAAATCTCCGGGATGGGGTACGCCCGTGTCGATCTGCGTAAAGATTGATCCGACCACCTGGTTCTGCAGCACTCTGCTCACACTCCTTGTGACCCTCTGGTTCTTGTTGAACAACCCCTATCCACCAGCAACTCGCTCCGGTGCGTCTTCCTCCTCCATACACGACAACAATCGCTCAGGAAAGGAAAACTTTCTTGACCTACAGGGATGTGGTCGCCAAACAGAACTAAATGGGGAAATAAGGGTGGTTAGCAAAAAAAATAATGTTCTTCCTTGAGAAAAGAAAAATCGAAGGAATTAAACAAAGAAATCCAAAAAGAAATCCAAAAAGAAACCGGTTTAGAAACTAAAAGTTTACACCAGCCCACGGGGGGTTAAAACCGAAGAAAGGACCCAGATTTCAAATTCAAACAAAACTCAAAAAAGGAAATTTCAAAAAAATTTGTTGCTACGCAGTTAAGGATTGATAAACTCAAGAGTAAAAAAATGTGTCCAAAAAAGAAAGAAAGGGAATAAAGTGAAAAAACCCAAAAAAATAAAAATAAAAGTTTCTTAATATAAAACAGAAATATTTAGCAAAGAAAATAAGCTCAGTGGGTTAACCTAAAAATTCAACACCCAAGATATTCCCAATCTATGGTAATATAAAAAAAATACAACGGAATACGTAGAGATCGAACTCCGTATTTAGCTACGAAAATTCCAAAAACTCAAAAAGGTATAGAACTCAAACATACAATAAAATAAAATAATAAAAATTCAATTCCGACTTCAAAACTTCAAAAATAATTCGGAATAAAAAAAAAAATAGAAATTCACTAATAAAGTTGTTTAGTAGATAACACCAAAGAACAATTAATGATTAAAACCTTTTTAGAATCCTATTTCGAAGTAAGCCAAAGGTGATTTTCTCAATAAGGTAACTTAAGAACTAAGTAGAAAGATCCAAAAAGAATACAATTCAGAATTTCAAAGTTTGATATTACCGAAATACAAACATATGAATCTTGAAAGTAAATCCGAATTCAGAAATTTGTTAAACAACAAAAATAATAATAAAATGAAATTGCAAAAAAGAAGTTATATACGTATATATATGTATGTGTATAGTAGTAATGTGTTGATATTTTGTGCTTATGTGCAATTCTCCTTTTTTTTTTTTTTTTTTTTTTTTTGATTTTGCTATATATATTTTATTGTTTTCTTTTATGTATCAATACGCTTGGTGTGTGTTGGTGTTGCACCTCGGCAAGGTCGTAATGAATGTGAGCTGTCCGTCCATACTTTGTCCAAGTCCAATTCACATACGTCTCTCCTACAATTCAAGTCAGTCGAGTATGGCACATCAAGTTGACAGGCCTTGGCCCTAAACTTGGCTGCCATAATCTCTTGAAATGTCCGTGGCGCAGGCGCACTGCAAACCTCACGTGCAAACCGTGCTGGACTATTTGCACGGTAGCTTGAACAGTGGCCTGCAACCGAAAACGTCTACCTCCTATCATACTAGTTTTACCGTAGGATCCCACTTACACAGGCGTTGCAGCTCCTATAAGGAACTCCCACGGTAAGCTGAGTACCCCCCTCGTATTGGTTGCAGTGGCACAAATCGCATCGGACTTGTCCAAGCGATGCTGCTGCTACAACGGTCGCCTGTCCTGTCATAGAAATAAAGAAGGGTGTGAAAGAAATGACGCTAAATGGAATAGAGAATTAAAGCATATGAAAGACGTAAAGAAACGGGAATTGCAAAAGCGTTAAAAACTGAAACTAAGATTAAAAATGGGAGAAATGAAACAAAGAAACGAACTGGGTTATTCCGTTGGGCGCCATTGTTGCATAACTGACTGTTGGGGTAAGGCGGAGGTGGCACTTGGCATGCTGGCAAGCCCCTGCTAGCTCGTCGGGCGGGGTGAGTTTTTGCTCACCCGCCTTACCTACAGTTATACAAACAATAAAAAAGGGTTCATGCCTGAAATCTATGAAAAGAAAAGGAAAGCTGGAAGAAAAGGTCTGTCCGTGTCAGGTGGAGTCATCCCTCCCCTTCTGCGTACAACCTTGACGCAGCCTTGGGCGTTGCACTGACTCCGGAACTTTAGCAACGCCCCCTTAGCCTGACATGTGTCCGTCCGTTACGGTCCCATGTCCCTAGCCTGTCTAGTCTGTCACAGCCGGCTCACACCCACGTCTCCTACATTGCACTCGTACAACACCCACACCAATTTAAAGTGTTTAGCCGCTTATTCTGAGATAAGCTCAACCCATCTAACTAATGAACACGACAGTATGAATTTCTTCGTAAAACGTTATAAAACTCTTTATTAGCTAGTTATACTAAAATAATGCTCAAAACAATTCAAAACTTCCCTGGTATCGAATTTTCCTTAAGGCTAATGGTTTGAAACTAATTCTATCTAATTATATGTATAATAAAAAAATATAAATGATGAAGATAAGGTTGCTAAATTGAAGATAAAAGAGAAAAGGAAGTGGAAGCTGGGTTTTAAAATTGCCGCGCAAAGCAGTTTCGTAATTCAGAGAAAATCAAGACATCGAAAGTCAGAAAGATCAGTTTGTTTAATGGCAGAATTGAGAATGAAAAACAGAAAATTAAAAACCGATGGAAAATCAAAAGTAAAAAACTTTAAATTGAAAACTATTGAATAAAAAAATAAAAAGGATGTTACGTTAAAAGGAAAATTGGACCGTGCACCAAAAACTTAACTTGAAAATTACCGAATAAAAATGTGAAACTTTAGCGTACAAAAATTAAACTTGAAAATTAATAAATGCTAATAATGCTGTCGTTATCGGACCGCCACTGTATCCCAATAACTCCTTAGCCTCTGCTGGCTTCCAGCAGGTTTGTTTACAATTTGATATATACGTATGTTTGTATTTAAACTATTTACGTAGGTAGTTAATAACTTATAACTCTAGCACTTACCGCAAAAAAAAATCGGAAAACAACAATTGAAGTGCAAACTAACAAAGAAAAATGCGCTATTTGGAAAAGAAAAAAAGCAAAACGTGCTACAAAGCAAACAACGCCAAAAAGTTACAAAAAAAATGTGTTAGGAAGGTGAAAAGAAAATGGCAATCTTTGAATGCAAAAAGACAAATCGAAAAAGTGGCAAACTCAGGGAGAAGCTGAAAGCTTAAAAATTAGGTATTTAATAGAAAGAAGCAGGACACACGGAAAAGATAAATGTACAAAGATAGAAAAGAAGCTAAGGAAATAATAGGTAGATAAGTGACAAGGGAAATGTTGAAAAGATATAAAATAAATGAAGAGGGGTAAGAAAACGAAGCGTAAGAGTAGAAATGTTAACAATTATAAAAATTTAGGAAAATATAAATTCGTAAAAAAGAAGTCGGATAAGAGCTCGAATTGAGCTAAATTAACCTCAGCAAAGACAAATCTAAAATTCAAATTAAACAAACTCAATATAACTAAATAGTGATTAAAATTAACTAATCGAAAAAAAACATCTCTAATCACTCAAAAAAATCAAAATGAAATATATATAAAAAAGCAAATATAAATTCCGGCAGCGTCGCACGAATAACTGCGCCCTTTTGCCTCTCTCCTCCAATTAGTTGCGTCTGCAGCTATTCTCCAATTAGTTGTTGCTATGCTCCTGTTTATGATTGCGGTGCCAGGACAGGAGCGCTCAGATGCCCCTTTACTCCCTTGACGTCTAGCCTGGCACCGTCTGTATGCTTCCCCTTCCTCTATATGAAATACTACCCCGCTTTGTATATTTAGGACTGTGTTGGTGGCTGGTGTCGCAAGTTTCTTTAATTTTAATACTACCCCGCCTTGTTTTAGCGTTTGTGGCTCGTGATGGTGGCAACTTCAAATTTTTACGCAGCAATCTAAATGTGCAGAGGGAAGAATATTAGGGACTAGGGTCATGGCGGACGAGAAAGACACATTAGGGTGCATGTGGACTTACTATATTTATTGAATGTCATCTAGTTATGTCATTTTATTTATTTATTTGTCTTTTTTTTTCTTTTATTTAATTTTATTTTTTTTTTTTGTTTTATTTTTAAGGTTATCTAGGTATTCGATTTAACTCAAATGTATGACTTTATGTATCTATGTATGCTATTTTATTTTAATCAGTTTTATATTTTGCTTTATAATTTTAGTTAATTTATTTTAATTTAATTTTACTTTTAACTTTCATTATTTTATGAAAATTTTTTTTTTTTACTTAATTTTATCTTTGTATATAATTTCAATTATTTCACTAAATTTTATTGATTGTAGGTATGTAATTTTATTCAAATTAATTTTCACTTTTAACATTTTTTTTAAATTTATTTTCACTATTAGTCCACATGCACCATGGACTGGGGTAAAGGGGTTTCACTGGACTCACCTGGGGCTGTTGTCAAGCAGGGTATGGGATCCCGGTTCTTCCTTGGGATTCCGCTAAATTACCCGTTAGCACGGTTTTATGAAGAAAAATCACGAACCTTTTTTTTATTTCGCAAAAAATATATATATATTTAAAACTTGTTTCCGCACTCACTTAAGTCAACTTTTCTTTTGAGACATTCTCTGCAATCGTTTGGCGGTCGTACCCCATAAATCGAAAGTCTTTCTTTCTCACCACTTTCACTCAAGAACGAAAGACACCAATACATGTAATCCTATTTTGGCGGGACATAAACTTTCACGAACTAACTTCACGCATACTAACAGATACATGTTCGAACATCTATCCAAGTGTTTGCTTTCTACCAGTTACTAACACATGTAAACGTAGCTATGCTGGTATACGCACACAGATACATACGTACATGTTTGAACATCCATACCATCGCATTAACCCACAGGCTGCCGCTACAGCTTATTTGCATTCCAGAACACTTCTTGATGAAGTACGTGTGACAGTATTGCCTTAATCGCCGCCTGACTATCAATATATATTGACGCGACTGCAGATTGAGCACGCTTCATCCAGAACTTCTGCTACTTTTTTCACGGCTATAATTTTCGCCTGAAAGACGCTGCAGTAATCTGTTAGCCTGTAGGACCTACTTATTTCTGGATCGACATAGTAAACAGCAGGCCCGACCCCATTAATTTGCAACCATCTGTAGCGCTATACCCCTATATCTATTTGGCCTGCACTCAAGCTGCCCCGAGGTCTTAAGCCTTGTTGTAGTTACTAACGCGATGGTTTCGACCATTAGGTATGCAGGCGGGATGTGTAGAATGGCGTGTACTGCTGCTGTCGGGGTAGTTTTTAGGGCTCCTGTTATGCTAATCATTGATACTCTGCATACCGCCTAAAGTTTTTTTGTTTAGTTTGCCTTGATTATTATTAATTTTTTATTTATTATTAAGGGCACCACATGAATGTTGGCGCCTGGTGCGATTCCTAGCTATCGTTATTTTGTTATCAAAACTGGAAAAAATATAATCACAATCACAGCAAGGTGGTCAAGACGGTTAACTTTTATTAAAACATGATTGTTTTAACAATTTTTATAAAATATTATATGAAGATCATGTGAGCATACAACAAATTATTTCTCTCTTACTAAGTCAATTGGCTTAAAGTGGTTTAAGGCATTCACAATCCAATCAGACTCGTTATTAATTGTGTATTCTTTTTTAAAACGGTAATTACAGACAAATACCTTATCCTGATATTCTGGGAGTGATCTGGAAAGAAAGTATAACATATTCGTATATTAGTCGAAAAACGTTAAAATTTTACTGAAATTTACAAAAATTATAATTCTTTTTCTTGTTTTGTGAAAACGATGTTTTGCGAAAACTGAAAAAATTGTCCAGTAATATATATCTATTTTAAGTTGTTGTGCCCTGTTTATTATGATGTGATACATTTGGCGAGCTTCAGGCAGCAAAGTAAAACACAAAACAAGTTAATCTAATTGAGAATATTTTCATTTCGTTCAGCAATGTTTGGTAATGGTCAACTACTTCATTGTGGATAAAAAAAGTGTGATAACTTCTGCATAGACGTCAAAATTACAAATAGAATGGATCACCTGATTCGTAATTGACTATCGCTAACTAATTCTGTATCTCTTTCTATCACCCGCTGAAGATAGCCGGCGCTATGCGCCGCCATATTGAACACGCTCTCAAAAAGTTAAAAAGTAGCGATATTGACCATCCTGTCAGGCAGTTGACGGATAAGATATCACACTTGTTTTATCCAAAATGAACTACTTTGCCGCGACTAGCCATCGCTATCTATACTATTGTGGATAAGACAAGTTTGATAGCTTCTGCATAGACGTCAAAATTACAAATAGATTGGATCACCTGATTTTTTATTGTACCTCTTTCTATCACCCGCTGAAGATAGCCGTCGCTATGCGCCGAATTATTGAACACCCTGTCAAAACGTTGCCAAAACGCTTAAAAGTAGCCATATTGAACATCCTGTCAGGCATTTGATGGATAAGATATCACAATTGTTTTGTCCACAATGATCTACACTGCAACGCAGTTTATTCATTTTCACCTCCCTTTGCTTGAACACTAGTGAGGGCTGATACAGCGATTTTGAAGTATCAGTGAGAATACTGGTGGATATTTTTGAATCGCGGCTATTTTTTATAGCTATAGCGATTGCTTCAATTTAGTTTTAATAAGCGAATGTGCAATTTGTATACTAGGATATAAAAAAAGAATGTTTAAGTTTGTTTACCGGAGTAGATTGTGTTATACATTAATTTAGTTTAGTATACAGAATATATGAACCAAAATTGGAATAAAAAGAAAAATAATATGTACCTTTTATTGTAAACTGATGTAATGTGAAATTCTAATTTTCTAAGATATTATGATACAATATTATTAACTGGCTGACGACATTATGTTCAGTCTCGTATTACACGCAATGAGATGGAACTAGCGGAAATAGATGTCTATGCATCTTTGTTTTATAAATTTTGCTAATTGAAAATGTTTTAATTTTTAACTATAAGATGAATCAATCCGAAATAAATCTGTATATGTTTATGGTGTCACATGATTTATTCACCGGGCTTTGCATGCATTTCATTTATGGGCTCATAAAATTGCAACATTTCACTTCTTTTTTTCGCATAATTTGCTCTCATATTTCACTCGGTATTAAAATGGATTCTTAATAAATTAATACAACCAAATTTTTGCAGCCAACCAGATCAAAACGTCGTTTATAAAAATATCAATTCAAAATAACGTCGCCTGAAAGAGCAAACAAACTAGCTAAAAGTAAACACAACCGAGTGAAGAAATATCGCTTCATGAAGAAATATCGCCAATCACTGATATATCTGGATAGCGTAGTAGTGATGAACGATATTTCACTATCGGTGATTGCATCGTGCTATCACTATTAGTATTAGAACTTCATGCTGAAGGAAAATCGCCAATCACTGATATTTGGATATCTATCACTATAGATATTTTTCATTCGCGGCAATGCAATCAGATAAAGACATATCATTCCATCACTACAGTGAGCAAACGCTTTTTCAATGTTTGGAAATCCACTTCTTATAAAATATAAAGCGCAATAACCTGCGAAGAGATTTTAGGCCGAGCTTCTCTCCCAATTTACGTCGTGCTCCTTTTTTTATTTTTCCTACAAATTGTCGGGACGGGACCTACTTGTTTTATGCCGACTCCGAACGGCATCTGCGAGGCATATGAGTTTTCACTTAGAGCTTTTCACGGCAGAAATACACTCGGAGTGCTTGCCAAACACTGCCGAGTGGCGACCCCGCTTAGAAAAAATTTTTTTCTAATTAAATAACCTTATTTCTAAAATTTTGATGTTGCTTTGCCCGGGGTGTGAACTCAGGGCATTCGGTGTGGTAGCCGGAACACCCTACCACCACCCCACGATGGTCGCCACTTCTTTACCACTTCTTGGTCCTTCTTCTATTCAAAAGCTTTATATTTCCTTGCAACCTCATGTAAGCTATGGGCTACGTTGGCAAAGTTTGGTAGAAATCGGCGGTAATATGTGCCAGGCCAAGGAAACTTCTTAATTCGTGCAGGTTCTGTGGTAGTGGCCAATCCTTTACAGCTTCTATCTTTTCGTTCGCAGTGTAGATGCCCTTCGTCGTTACCTTGTGAACCAAATAACATATTTCCTTGTTAAAAAGTGAACACTTTTTGGGACTTAGTTTCAGACCAGCGCCAGCTATTCTCTAGAGAACTTCCTCCGAGTTATTAAGATGCTCCTCAAATTTCTTTCCCAATACGATGATGTATCTAGGTACACCAAGCATGTTTTCCAATATAGTCCTTTCAATACCTGCTCCATGAGTCAAAAGTAGCTGGTGCATTACAAAGTCCAAAGGGCATCACCCTCATATGCCAAATACCATCTCCGACTCTGAAGACTCTTTTTTCTTTGTCTTCCTTCTCCACCTACACTTGCCAGTAGCCACTTTTCAAGTCCAGTGTGGAAAACCATTTCGTACTACATAGCGAGCACAGAGTGGGTTGATTTACTTCTTCGTGACGTTGGTCAACTTCCGGTAATTCACGCAAAATCTAATTTTTCCATTCTCCTTTTTCACAAGTACTTCCAGTCAACTCCATGGTCTGATTTGGAACCATCCTGGTAAAATTTTTTTGCGTACAGATGTAGTTGTACCCAAGGGTCCAGGGTTCAAGTCCTTGCTCGGGCGCCATTTATGAGGTAGGTTTTGTCTAAGGCTGGGTAACGCTCAGTCAATGGAGTAAAGGTCCCACAAACCCCTACTGAATAAAGATACAATATTTATGTGTTACGAACACACGCACACACGGCTGGAGGTATTAGGCGGGCAGCAGCTTTCCGTTGCACGATGGCGAGCGGGCGGAGCGGCGGCTAACGGTAGTTGGAGCAGAGGAGGTTTGGTAGGACGGTTTGAACGGTCGGATAACGGACGGATTGGTACGGCGGTACGGAAGCAGCGGCGGGACTGATACAGCGGTTTAACGGCGGTAGGATGGCGGACGGCCAAAATTCGTCGTAGCAGCGGCGGGACGGATGCAGCGGCTTAACGGCGGTAGGATGGCGGACGGCCAACGGTCGTCGTAGCAGCGGCGGCTTAACGGCGGTAGGGTGGCAAACGGCCATCGGTCGTCGTAGCAGCGGCGGAACGGATACAGCGGCTTAACGGCGGTGGGATGGCGGACGGCCAACGGTCGTTGTAGCAGCGGCGGTTTAACGGCGGTAGGGTGGCGAACGGCCAGTGGTTGGTGTAGAAGCGGCGGCACCAGCACGGCGCGATCGGCACGGAGGTAGCACTGCAGACGGCCAACGATTGGCGTAGCACCGGCGGGATGGAAGTATAGGCGGCACCAGAGGGGCGACGGCAGCGGCGTTGGGCTACGGAGCGCGTACCAGGGCCGGCGTGAGAGGGGAGGTAGGCTGGCGACGGGGTTTACCTGGACAGCGGCTGCGTGTTCCGGGCGGGGTAGGATGGGCGTACCGGCGGGCTTGTGTTGGTCGGTCGGCTGCAACACCAACTACTGGCCATTTGCCATCCTACCGCCGCTGCTACGACGACCGTTGGCCGACCGTCATCATATCGCCGTTAAGCCGCCGCTGCTTCCGTCCCGCCGCTTCTACGGCGACCGCTGGCCATCCGCCATCCAACCGCCGTTAAGCCGCTGCATCCGTCCCGCCGCTGCCACGATGACCGTTGGCCGTCCGCCATCCTACCGCCGTTAAGCCGCTGCTTCCATACCGCCGTACCAATCCGTCCGTTACCCGACCGTTCAACCGTCCTGCCGAACCTCTGCTCCAACGACTATCCGCCGCTCCGCCCCCTCACCATCTTGCGACGGAAATCTGCTGCCCGCCTAATACCACCAGCCGTGTGTGCGTGTATTCTTAACACATAAATATTGTGTTTTTATTCAGTAGGGGCTTGTGGGACCTCTACTCGACTCTGGATTGACTGAGAGTTACCCCAGTAGACAAAACCCACCTCATAAATGGCGACCGAGCAGGGCGTAGCGTTACAAAAACATAATCCCCGTGTACTTCCGTTTCTTCACTTAAGCCTGAACCGCGCCCCCCTCCGTACTTCTTTTTCTATAGCAGAACCCCCTGTACTTCTTTTTCTATGGTAAATAACCACACGCTACCAACGACTGATGGCAAACCAATGGTATGTTTCGTCAACAAGATCATCACACGAGACAATCACTATAGTGTTGTATTAATTTCTCCAGCAACTAGCGGCACCACCCGTATAAAAACAACGAATTTACATTTTGCAATTCAGTCCTCGCAGGTGAGCCAGCGGGAGTGGATGTCTTTTTAAAGAGATACTTTTCCCTGCTGCTAGCAAGCTGAGTGGAAGGGGTGCCGTCATGGCGCGGGTCACTCTTCACTTAGGTAAGGACGACGGGGCGGACGCCTTGTGCTACTTTTTCCCCCGCGCCCTCCTAGGTGTTGAGCGGCCCGACGCCTTCATGGGCATTTAACCCCTTCCCCTACGTTCTAGCTTCGGCTGGCTGAGTGGAAGGGGCGCTGTCATGGCACGGGTCACCCTTCACTAAGGTAAGGACGACGGGGAGGATACCTTGTGCTACTTTGCGCCCCGCGTCCATATAGGTGTTGTGCGGCCCGACGCCTTAATGGCCATCGGCCGTGAGTCGGTCGTTGGAGCAGAGGAGGTTCGGCAGGACGGTTGAACGGTCGGGACGGATTGGTACGGCGGTATGAAAGCAGCGGCGGGATAAAAGCAGCGGCTTAACGGCGGTAGGCTGGCGGACGACTAACGGTCGTCGTAGCAGCGGCGGGACGGAAGCAGCATAATAACGGCGGTAGGATGGCGAACGGCCAACGGTCGTCGTAGCAGCGGCGGATGAATGGCGATAGGACGGTGAACGGCCAGTGGTTGGTGTTGCAGCGGCGGCACCAGCAAGGCGGGGTCGGCACGGCGGTAGTATGGCGGACGGCCAACGGTCGGCATAGCACCGGCGGGACGGAAGCAGCATAATAACGGCGGTAGGATGGCGAACGGCGGCAAAGTAGCACAAGGCATCCTCCCCATCGTCCTTACCTAAGTGAAGGGTGGCCCGCGACGTGACGGCTCCCCTTCCACTCAGCTAGCTAGCAGGAGGGAAAGGTATGTCTTTAAAAAGACATCCACTCCCGCTGGCTCACCTGCGAGAACTGAATTGCAAAATGCAAATTCGCCGTTTTTATACGGGTGGTGCAGCAAACTGCTTGAGAAATTAATACACCACTATTGTGATTGTCTCGTGTGATGATCTTGTTGACGAAGCACACCATTGGTTTGCCATCAGTCGTTGTTAGCGTGTGGTTATTTACCATAGTGGTTGTTGGCTATGCTATAGAAATAGAATTACAGGGGGGTTCAGGCTTAAGTGAAGAAAAGGAAGTACAGGGGGGTTATGTTATTGTAACGCTACGTTATAAGTTGTTTTGTCTTACTGTGATAGTCTTCCTCTAGCCCCTCCCTCCTTCCTTGCCGTGATGTCATTTGAAAGATTAATCTTGGTAATTGAAACGTTTTCCTGGAGTTGTTCACAATTAATTACTACTTCAGGTTCTTGGCATCTTCCCAATAGAGTTAATTTGGTCAGTTTGGGTGGTGACTTGAACTCATTGAATACTCTTACCGGAAAACGTCCATCTTGTTTAGCCATTGACAGGGTTTTGCCTACAAGTATATTCGTTGTTGATTTGTTTGCTGCCTCGGCAACCCACAATTTGTTTGTCCCACAATCTCCATTAAACATTGGCCAGATGACTGCCTGCAATTTTGGTGGTATTTGCTGATTCTCCTCCACCAGCACTCGTTTGCTGCTGTGGCCTTTCTCGTACCCGAAGTTAAGCGGCACATCCATGTTCTTATATCGTATCGTCTGACTTTGCATGTCGATCTTGAAGCCTTGGTCGATTAAGAAGATAAATAAATAAATAATGTATTCATCAACAATCTCCGCCTCTATAAAATTGTTTAGTATCGTGATGTTCCCAATTGCGAATTTATATCAGACGTCAGCAAAATGAAAATGCAGATATGTTAGTGAGAGCTCGATGATCGCGCACATCACTTGATGCATCGTTTTGCGTAGTTCATTCGCTTGTTAGCAAGCAACAAGACAAGATCGTTTGTTATTATTTTTTTAATGCGCACAATGGCAAGCGAAGGTTTATACAATAAAATACATTCCATTTGCGCAAAAAGGTTGGTCAAATAAAATATTTTTCTTTTTGCGCATTGAAAGAAACTAAACGATCTTCGCTTGTTGCTTGCTAACAACATGCGTCAACATTGCTTGCAACAAACACAATCGATATTGCTGCGCCAAATGCTCAGCGACTACTAAACTAAAGAGGATAAGAATACGTGTGAATTGAGTGTGCACAATTGTGCCACTATTTGCCGACGTCTGCTTTACATGCTACTTCTCCCATTACCTGAATGTCCTCTCCACTGGCTGTACGCAATATTGCTCTATGCAATGGTTTTATCTTCGTTGACGAAAACCGATCGAATGATGGAGTGAGATGCACCCGCACCTACAGTCCGTAATCGTTCCTTTCCGTCCACATATCCTCCGACAGTAAGATTGCCCGACCTCTTTCGACTGACTCGCTTTGGTTTAACGATTGAGTGGACTTGGAGATTTGCTCATCTCCTTCAGCTCTGCGTTTACGACCACCCATATTGTTGGAACTACTAGGGTTGCAATAACGTGCAATAACATGCAATCTGCCCTTGCTTTCCACACATAAAGCATTTAAACATCGTTTTTCTGCTATGTTCCTTTTAATGCTTCCAAAATTGTGTCTACCTAGTCTGACCTTTCTATTTCCACACGATGAGCTTTGTATGCTGGTTTACTCAAAAGTGAGACAGTTTACTGAGTCAAAGTATGTGATACCGTTTCTGCGAAAGTAGGTTTTGGGTTTGCGCATGTCGCTCGCTTCGTTTCGACATCTCGTATTCCATTAATAAAGCTCTAAGTTTTCGCCCTTTGGGTATATTCCACGGGTGCGTCCGCATTCGCCAAATGTGCTAGCCTTTCGATCTTTAGATCTGTTTCCTGTGTTCGCTTCCGTAACGTCGTTCTACAGCAGCTATCAGCGCTTCATATTTGTTCCGCTCTCCTTCGGGAATAGTCTGTAAGATTTCGGCAGCTGGTACCTTCAATGCTACGAATAGTGCAGCAACTTTATCTTCACCATTCCAATTGTGGGCAGCTGCGGTTGTTGTTGTTGTAGCGATAAGGACACTCCCCTTTGAGAGCGTTATCGATGTTGATGGTCCTTTGCCGGATACAGATCCGGTACCAAACCCGACCATCTCGGGAATTATTTGTTATGATCACATGCCACCTTCTCGAACTGTAGCTTAAAGACCTTGGAAGGAACAGAACCGTCAATGGATGAAGTTTTTACCTTCCTATTTTCCGCTGAAGCAGCCGAGCGATTAAGTTTCAACTCCTGGATACGCCCTCTCCAAGCATCCATCCCGGCCTCGTTTTTTTCCTCAAAGTGCATTATTTTCTCATCCATACGCGCTTCGAGTTTTGATGACATACGCGACTCTTGTGCTTCGATTTGTACTGTTATGCGTGTCTCTTGTTTTTTAGTTTCCATTTGGGTTGTTACACGAGTATCCTGCGATTCCAGTTGAGAGGCCATATATGTCTTCTGTTCATCCAGCTTAGATGTGTTTGGAATATTTGTGATGACATTTCTGTTATACGTGTTTCCTGGGTCTCTATTTTTGTCGATATCTGTGTTAACAAAGCCAATTAGTCCCCACGCTTGCGACTCGATTCGGGCTTTCGTTCTTCTCTTCCATTTTTGTTAATGTTCGTCGCTATCAGGAGAAAAGACATACTCTTTCACATTAACTCCTTCTGACTCCATAACGTCTCGTAGCCTTGCACGAAGTTCGGATTTATTGTCGGTTGTATTCAATCCACGACTCTCCAATTCCTTTTTCAGTTGCAGGATCTTCAATATACTCCACTTAGCCATGGCCTTGTTTTCCTCTAGAAGTCTGGAATGTATTCAACAATTCCTCTTCGGACACCGATTGAAACGAATTTTAAGAAATTCCTGACTATTATTGCACTTTCTGTTATAGTTCGAATCGCTAAACTGTCGGATAAATAACTCAAATATTCAGTAAAATGTTCTTATTTACAACTCTACTGTGGCGGTAGTACAATTACAATACTCGCGTTCTTCAATTATAGCGTTTAAAATCGGACTGATTGACTATTCCCCAGCTGCGCAGCTTTATACTCTCTGTTACCTCGTTCGCATATTTCATACAATTTTTGCTGCAGCTAAAAACGTATGTCTTCGGGCTATTTATTACATGCAAATATGTGTGGTTGCTTACTTTGCTGTTGTTTTGCTTTTATTTACTAGCAGCATCAATGATGCATCGAAATTGCTATCATTCGCCACATTAAACTAGATATATCATGGTGTGTTACAGTAAGACCATTTCTCCAGTTTCTATGGACGGTCCCCATAACAACTCCCCTTTTTTCCAGAGTGACGTCAACTATTCTGTCTAGATTAAAATATTGCCGCTCAGTTGACGAGGGGATGGCAGGAATGCCTACAGAGACTCCTACTTTATACAGCGTACATAGCGCCGGAGACCAAGAGGTGATACTCATCTTATACTTACCAATAATTTGTTGTTTGATGCTAAATTTGGCACTGTATTCATAAATTAAGTTGGACATTTTATGTTTTATATTATTTGTTGTCAATCGCCTAGAAAGTTTTCAATTAAACGTTGCTTACGATTTGTGGCAAATGACTACTATAGCATAAATGCACATTATTAAACGTACAAGATCCTTAACTCCCTTATTGTGTTTTACTTTGCGTCCTCAAGCTCGTCAAACATATCACTGTAATAATTATTTATTATCGTTAGAGTTTTTTTATATTTAATTAGCTAAACATGCTCATGTTGCTTTATACAATTGTTTTTGTTATTGATATTAGAGAATAAAATAATTAAAAAAAAAATAATTTAACAATTGTTTTTGTTTTTATCGGCCTATTGATAAATGATTCAAGGTTCGATTCGAGCTCAAGGCCAGAACAATAATTTTTTTCTAATGATAACTATTGTTATTTTTTAATTTTTCTAAATTTGAAAAATTGTATTTTGCTTTTGGAATAGTAAGTAGAAAATTTTTCTGACAACCTGCCATAGCTGCGCAGATAGATCCATTTCGAAGGGTGCTAAGCCTTCATCATCAGTACGCTTTAGGCATGCTGCGCTAACCATTTATAATAATACTAAAATCTGGATAATAATTAGGTAGGTCCTAGGTACTAGTCATGACACTCCTCACCAATCTAGGGCGTTGACCAGACAATTAAATAAAAGCGTTGGGCGCGTGATATTTCTAAAAATGTGAGGTTCAGTTGGTCTTATATATGACTATAAATAGAAATTGCATACACCCAGCGCTTTTATTTAATTGTCTGATGAACACCCTAGATTTATGAGGAGTGTCATGACTAGTACTAAGGACCTACCTAATTATTTTCCAGCTTTTAGTATGATTATTACTTCAGGTAGGTATTTTTTTTGTCAAGTGCGAGTTAGTCAGCGGCGTTATTTCGTAGCGAGCGGACGTGCAAACCATACCGGCGAGTGTATGCAGTATTAATTAAATCATAATTTTTATATTCATTCATATACTATATTTTAATTACTTTTATAATTTATATTCAATAAATACACATTCAATTATATGTAACAATCAACATTAAATCGGTATCGAGTTATCCTTGACAACAATCAGAAGTGGGATCGCGAACAAATATCACAAGAATCAACGTGAAATTGCAGAAGCAACAACAAACCACGCAAATTTTAAAATTGAACAAGCCGTTGCAAGATATTTTTTGATAGAAAAATCAGCAACAATAAAACCAATTGCGCAGCGGCAGAGCAATTCTGCTTGCACACGAACAGACAGCCGCAGTGGTGCCTGTAGGTAAGAAAAAATAAAACCACTACCTAACCAAAGATTTTTGAAAGAATAAAGATGTTTTGCAGGCGCGAAAAATAGTGTGAAGCAACCTTCACAAAACCTCTAGTAGGTCACATTCACCACTCACCACAGCAGCATGTGTTAAACTACCACTGTCTGTATTTGTTAATTAACAATTATTTGTACACTTTTTATTCAGCTAATATATATTTTTTTGATAGAAAAATCAGCAAAAATAAAACCAATTGCGCAGCGGCAGAGAAATTCCGCTTGCACACGAACAGACAGCCGCAGTGGTGCCTGTAGGTAAGAAAAAATAAAATCGCCACCTAACCAAAGATTTTTGAAAGAATAAAGATGTTTTGCAGGCGCGAAAAATAGTGTGAAGCAACCTTCACAAAACCTCTAGTAGGTCACATTCACCACTCACCACAGCAGAATGTGTTAAACTACCACTGTCTGTATTTGTTATTTAACAATTATTTGTACACTTTTTATTAAGCTAATCTGCTCAGAATTTTCATTTTTACTCTCTAAAACTACAATAAGCGTATTTTGTGTGCTTAAATTATATTAAAATTTGTGTTAAAGTTGTGGTGGTGTGGAAGTGACCTACTAGAATTTTGTGAAGCTCCGCTGCTTTCCACTGAAGTTCGCGCATGCAACATCTTATTCTTTCAAAAATCTTTGACCAAACGGCATTGAAATTCTGCTATTTGCTACAGAGTTTTTGTAGCAACCGAAAGCAGCCGTGAATAGTGAGAGGGACTGAGCAATAGACGCTCACAGTATTCATCCCAGTAAGAGAATCATACGTGTGTATGTATGTGAATGCTTTGTGTTGGGAATTGAGGTGTGAATTCACAACACAACCGAGCAACGTTGGTAATTTTTTTGAGCACGAATCATGGTGGCGAAAAACAGAGGTCAAAAATTGCGAGTTAAAGAAAGAAAATATCAACAGCGCAGTTGAATCAAGTACAAAAAACGCAAATAAGTAGCGGAGCACCCAAAAACTCCGGCGCAACATGTAGAGATGCGCAAGCAAACTCCGGCGCAACGTGTAGCGAAATGTCAGACACAGCTACAGGCAACATTGTGCCAGTATCATTTGGTACATTACTAGCAACATATACTACAGATCAAGCACCATTCACTTCGGTAGTCGCAACAGGAAACATGGTGCCTGCAACTTACAACACAATGAGAGCAACCCTCGAATCCAGAGTGGGGAGGAGTAATGTAACAGTGGGCTCATCCACCCCACACACTGGCCAGTGGAGTCATGAACTAGGGCATTCTATACCAGCAAGGCAGTATAGTAACACGATTAGGTACACGATGAGGGAAATTATAAGCATATTACCTGAGTTCAATCCACTTAAGGGTTATTTAACAACAGCAGTTTATCGCAAAAATAGAAAAATTGCATGCGACATATCAGTGGACAGAGGACGAAATATTATTTGCAACACAGCCAAAGCTAAAGGGTGTCGCAGCTGATTGGGCAGATTATCAACCCCTTTTCAGTTCATGGCGACTTTTTGTTGAAGCAATGACTAATGATTTTCCAAGTGAAGTCAACGTAGCGGATGTACACCGTGAAATGGACAGACGCAAAAGAAAACAAGGTGAGTCGATGAAAGACTATTATTACTTCATGCTTAATATGGGTCGTAGCGCAGAAATGGATCAAGCATCAATTAATTCGTATATCATTGGGGAGCTCAACGATCCACATTTGTCGCAAACGTTGTTAGTATAGTGTTAGTGTAAAAGTAAATGCAATGGTTGACGATCATTTAGTAGCACCGGATCGCTTTATGCCACGGTGCAGATGGTGGCTAAAACTCCAAGAGTTTGACTTCAAGTGTGTGCACATCGCGCAGGGGCGCAAATGGCTCATGTAGACGGGCTAAGCAGAGCGCCAGTACAACCAGAAAAGGTGGTGACTACAGTCGCAGAGATGGTGATGACAGTTACAGCAGTTGATGAAAGTCCTGATTGGTTATATGCAATGCAAATGCAGGACTACAAAGTGCGAAAGATTGCGGATGTGTTGCGGAGTGGTCGTCCAGCGGACAACGATGAGGAAAAGCAGATATAGACAATCATTTGCAATAGAGGCAAGTATATCGATGCGTCAACCAGAAGTTAAAATTGGTAATTCCGCAGGAAATGAGGTGGCATATTACGAAAGCGTACCACGATGACGTTGGGCATTTTGCACTTGAGAAACCGATTGAACGAATCGGGAAACATTTCTGGTTTCCCCGGATTCGAAGGTATGTAAAAACTTATATTAATGCGTGCGAAGAATGTTGTCTCTTTAAGGTAAAGGGAGGTACACCTGAGGATCAACTACATCTTGGTGAGGTATTGCCTATTCCGTTCCGTAGCATCAACATCGACCATTTGGGTCCGTTCCTCAAGAGCAAGCGGGGTAATCTTCATGTTCTGGTGATCGATCAGCAAATACATCCTTTTGAAACCAACGCGTAATACCAAATCCGAACCAGTAGTGAAAGCTTTGGAAGATGCAATGGCAATTTTTGGACAACCGTTGCGTATTGTGTCCGACCGGGGCAAAGCATTCACATCCAAGATTTTTCAAGACTTCGTTGCCAAATATAGTATTTAACATGCGAAAACTGCTGTGAGAACCCCGCGGGCCAATGGACAGGCAGAGCGGGTCAACAAGACGATACTTAGTGCAATCAAATGCAATACCACGACAGAGAAGGATTGGGACTTACCTTACCTACTATTAAATGGTCGGTGAACTCTCAATGTCATAGCATAACTAAGTTTTGTCCAAATGAATTTATTTTGAACTTCAACCCGAGAGATGTTTCCCAGAATCGAGTGATACAAGCAATACAATGTTGTCATGTAATGACATCAGTGTAGTGGAAAAACGTTGGGATGCATTAGTAAACATCAACAAAGAGTGTAATCGTTGGAAAGAGAGGTACGACGAGAAACATTCAAAATCGCGTGGATACAATGTAGGAGATTAGGTGTATCTTGACTACGTACCCACAGCAACGGGTATGTCCCACAAGCCTGATCCGTCATTCAAGGGTCCTTATGTCATAACGAAGGTTTTGAACTCTGACCGATATGTGGTGGAAGATTTGCCAGATAATACAGTAACTCAGCGAAAATATTGCAACGTGGTGAGCAGCGATCATATGAGGCCATTGCGCATTCTTGGTCCTGAACATTATTGACGAAAGTGACCTGGCATCGTCCGACACGGACGAGGGGTTAGGAGAGGCCGAGTTGTCAAGTACGAGTTAGTCAGTGGTGTTATTTCGTAGCGAGCGGACGTGCAAACCATACTGGCAAGTGTAAGCCGTATTAATTAAATCATACTTTTTATATTCATTCATGTACTATTTTCTAATAACGTTTATATTAATTGTGTATTCCGATCAGTTCTCTTTTTAAAATAAAATTTATCAATAACAGGCTTTTCTGATCTAAGTCCAGCGTGCAAATAAAACTAAATTATTCCACTATTATCCCAACGTTTCGCTAATCTTTGTTAGCATCTTCAGGGGGCATTTATTTTAAAAAAATCCACTATTGGATTTCGTATCGAAAACATGAACATAAAACAACAAAAGCATTAGTCACTTAAACATATACATACATGAATAAACTATGATCAGTACCATATAACCATCATGGTAGTCTTGTCTTGTCAGTATTGACAAGACTACCATGATGGTTATATGGTACTGATCATAGTTTATTCATGTATGTATATGTTTAAGTGACTAATGCTTTTGTTGTTTTATGTTCATGTTTTCGATACGAAATCCAATAGTGGATTTTTTTAAAATAAATGCCCCCTGAAGATGCTAACAAAGATTAGCGAAACGTTGGGATAATAGTGGAATAATTTAGTTTTATTTGCACGCTGGACTTAGATCAGAAAAGCCTGTTGTTGATAAATTTTATTTTATAACGTTTATAATTTATATTAAATAAATACACATTCAATCATATATAACAATCAACATTAAATCGATAAAAATTTTTCTGTTATTGTTTTTTTTTTTTGAAGTTTTTAGTCTTTATTTAATTGCCTATTATTTCTCATTCTATTTAGTTCATTTAGTGACTCATTATTACACGGACTCTTTCCTGACAAATTGTTACAATCTAAGGCTTCAATACATAATCCTTCCAAAGACCTTACTCGACTCTGCGCCAAGTATGCTTGTCTCTCCTCGAACTCCAAAATATTTTGATGTCACTTCTACCGGACTATATGTAATATTTGTTCCAAATATGAGCCAAATCGGACATCATAGGTCGCTTTCTATTCATGTATGTATTATGTGTTTAAATATGAAAAAAATCGGACCACAAATACGATTTTTTTGAATATCTCGATCCTTGCGCCACCTAGCGGCGATTTTTTTCACAGGCCGTTTTCTATTCATGTATGTATTATGTGTTCCAAATATGACCCAAATCGCACCACAAACACGATTTTTTTGAATATCTCGATCCTTGCGCCACCGAGCGGCGATTTTCTTCATAGGTCTCTTTCTATTCTTGTATGTATTATGTGTTCCAAATATAAGCCAAATCGGACCACAAATACGATTTTTTTCATAGGTCGCTTTCTATTCATGTATGTATTATGTGTTCCAAATATGAAAAAAATCGGACTACAAATACGATTTTTTAAAATATTTCGATCCATGCGCCACCTATCGGAGTTTTTTTCTTTTTATTGCATTGCCATCGGGTTCTGAACTATATTCTAAGTTTGAAGCTTGTAGCTTATCGGGAAGTTACTTAAATTTCAATTACAAAATTCGTGCCAGCCAGCCAGCCAACCAGCCAGCCTGTCAAGTCAAGCTAAATACTTACTTACTTACTTAATTGGCGCTTAACCGTCTAAACGGTTATGGCCGTCCAACAAGGCGCGTCAGTCGCTCCTTCGCTCCGCCAACCGGCGCCAATTGGTCACACCAAGGGAGTTTAAATCGTTTTCCACCTGGTCCTTCCAACGGAGTGGGGGCCGCCCTCTACCTCTGCTTCCATAGGCGGGTTTCGATAGGAACTCTAAATAAAACCGTTAAAAATTGCAAAGTTTACATACGGCGATGGTTACTAGGACATGCTTCTGAATTTTACTTCTTCATCAACTAGCTTCTCGGGAGCTCGGGAGCTGAGTATTGAATTCGAAATCTCCAACATTCATACTTTATACTAGTGTAAAGGCAGATGCCTTTAACCACTCAGGGATATGAATGCCCCGCTGCTCGCTTTACATAGGGGATTTGCAGCCAAAGAGTATTTTCGGTTGTATTCAAACGAAGCCTTCACGATACCGGGTCGCTTCGGAAAGTAACAATAGCCTTACCACAGTCTGGGCACGGACGGTTATTTAAAATTAGACCGCTTAGCCCGCCATGTCGGGCAGGTGGTCGTACGACCAACATAAACAACTCAAGATCTTATTTCGATAAGGAGGATGAGAGAGGAAGAACCGAGTCGCAAGCCAAGGAAGACAAAAGAGATGCGTCGGACTCAGGGAGCGAAAGTAGTGAAAATTCAACGAGATCCGTGATGGAAAAGCATACGAATCCAAACAGAAAAGTAGAGCGAAGAAAGGGTACGGATCAGAAGGAGTAAGCTTCCTAGCAGAACCGTGCAGAGCTTGGGAGCAATGGTTGACCCAATATAAGTGGAGAGTGAGCGCTTGGTGTGGGCCCGTGAGGCAGTAGAAGGAATTTCAGGAGATTTGTTGCGGATAACCCTCGGTACTGCAACCGGCATGAGGAGGAACAAACCTCGAGCGGCAGGAAGAAGAGGAAACGTTCGACTGAAGGCGACAATACTGCTTTCAAGAAGCAGACAGGACCTAGTCCCAGAGCCGTTAGGCATTCGCCTAGACGCGAAAAGTAGGTTTAAAGCTGTAAGATAGATGGAGATCAATAGCGAAGTAGCAAATAACTCGAAAGCAAAATCCTCGAAAGCGGCAAGTCCGAGAGGACGTGAAAAGTGGCAATTTGCCAACAGCCGATGTTAAAGGAAAAGATAAGCCAAAAGGGAGGTAACGCTAAGACTCCGGATTTCTCGGTGGGCCACCAGGAGGCAACACGAAACAGAGAAATGTAGAATATACATTTTATGGGTTGAAAGGTAAGAAACGACAAAAAGTAGATTTACCTATTGAAACCAAATTTATCGACTATAGTTAGGTTTTATTTATCCCGCATCACGTTTAAGTTTAGGCAACATTTATTTTTTATTTTTATTTACCTTGGGTATAAGACTTATTTGTAGCATAAATATACCTAAAAACCGTATTAAAAGGTGCATTATGTACTATATTTACCTCATTCCAAGGTTTATCTATCAGGAGTGAGACCAGTAGACTATAGCACAACTCAGTTCTCTTGGCAAATACAAGAACTTTTCTAAGACCTAGCTTAATCGCAGCCTCGAAGTCTGGCAACTCTACCGCCCCTAGTAGCTGGAGCTTTGACCTCTCGAGCGCAGGATACTAACACAGAACGTTGTCAAGCGTTAATTTTTGCAGCTCACACATTCCTATATTGTGGCCCAAGATCTCTTTCGAAGCTCAGGCCTGCAGGCGGTATTGGAGAATGGCACGCAATGCTGCTGTCAGGGTAGTTTTTAGCGCTCCAGTTATTCTAATCATTGATAATCTGCATACTCCCTCTAGTTTTTTGGTATATGTTCTTCTTGTGGGCCTGTCCACCAGACAAGGATCCCATAGTAAAGTATGGGCTTGAAAGTTGCCGTGAATAACAGCTTTTCAGAAACAAAACTATAAAGGAAGTGGTAATTTACAGATGTTTAATATCTTCTTTACTGCAAAGTTTGCAGCTAGATGGACCGTAGTAACTGATCAGAATAAACTACCACGCACGTTTTCAACTTGTCGTTGAAGTCTTTTGTCAATTCCGAACAATAGAAAATGGTAAGGATAATTCTACTACTAAAGCCTGGGAAACGAGCTAACGAAGGCGGGTCATATCTACCGATACCACACCTTTCGCCAGAAGCGAAGACATTGGAAAACGTCCTGCTCCTTCATTTCACAGCGAATCTTCGCCTAGCCACAGATAAATTACGGACTAAATCAGGAAAAACCCTATCACAGGATGGTGCTCGCGGCACCCAACCTATCAAAAGCTTTTGATACTGTCAACCACGGCAAGCTACTCCAAGACATAGATGGCTCTCACCTTCCTTCCCCTTGTCTAAAAAGAATGACCGCAAATTATCTCAATAGTCGGGAAACGTCGGTTCAATTTAGGAACGAAACCTCAAAGACATCGCAGGGTGGTGTCCTATCCCCGCTTTTGTTTCATTTCTACATATTAAAGCTCCCTTCCGTAACAGAAGGAGTTACAATCATTTCCTATGCCGACGACAGCACGATTATGGCAACGGGACAAGGCCTTTCAATAGATGAACTAGTTTCTAAAATAAACAGCTATCTCCATTATTCACCAAAACCAAGCTATAATTTTCACCCATAATCCGTCCAAGGAACATTGCTATAAATAATATTGTGTGCCGGAAACCCAGCGAACAACCAACATTTTCAACCAAACGAGAATATATGTACAATTAAATGTTTTATGTATATTTCGTCTAGCTTTAAGATTTGTATTTGATTATATTTTTCAAAGTTGCAATTTTTTTAACATTAATTCGTGGCGGATGCCCATGCGTTAACCCAAGCGCCTATTCAAAATTCCACATATACAACCTTTTTTTTGTTAAACAGCGGCTAGAAAGCCCAGCCCCTAGGAGTCCCTGTACCACAAAAGAGAGCTCTTTTAGTTAGGATAGGACCCTGGTAGGGAATTAAAAATGTTGTGCTCATATTGAGTGATTTTAATGTTTGGGGTTTCTGTGTTGGCGGAAAGTCGTGGAACACTTTGTAAAATTAATAAAGTTAGTGTAAGCCGAATTGGGCAAATTTTAAATTCCCAAGAAATTTCATACACCTCTAATATAAGAGAATTTTCGAGCCATAACCGCACAAAGGGCTTAACCGACATTATTTTTGATTTTTGTTTTTGATGGAAACCGAAAGGCCATTACCATATGCACCAGCTCCAAAAAAATCAAAGTCCTACGAAATACCGATAAGAAGTTATAGATAAGCAAATTTTGGCTCAAGTGCACAAAACATTTTGTTTATATTTTTTGTGCACGCAATGTGTAGGTTAAGCCTTTTTTCGGAGAAAATTTTGTCATTTTATTACAAAGTTTTTACATTTTGGTGTGCAAGTTTCGTTTTTTCGTGTTTTTAATTTAAATATTTTGTACTATCGTACATGCATTAATAAGAATATGCACTAAATTTCCCATATAATTTAATGTCTTGCTTTCGGGTATATTCCTTCAATCATACTGAAGCGCAACTCACCCTACCTCTGTCCGAACACTTCCTTTTATACCATTTAGGAAACAGCTGATTCACCGGCTGTCAAAAGGAAGGAAAGAAAACCTCAGCTAAGTTTCCGGTGTAAATCGATCTTTCTTTTTGGAACGAGCTTCGAACGTGGTAATACCAGCACAGATTTTTTTCTTTACGTGAAAATTCGTCAACCAACCTTTTTAATCGTGCGAATATTTCAGTATATGTACGCGGTTATTTCCGTAAATTTAAAAGTAATTTGCCACAAAGTAGTGTACAGCAAAACAAAAAAAAACTGTATATACCAATTTCTTGTTCGCGCTTATAATCTCTGCTGGCTCACAAAGAAAATTACCCTAAGCATCAATCAAGTCCACATCGAAACGAGACGCATGCATCCTGACCAGCGGAATACCCAGCGCATCGGATATGGTGATTATTTCCTCCCATCCAGCCGGCCATCAGTTTGGTGAAGTTTTTTTTCGCAAAATTTTTATATTTGTCTGTTTTATAAAAAGTTGTATTGAGCTAAGAGGAAAATATAATCATGTCAGGTTATTGAGACCACAAAAGAAGTTCAAAATCCAATACATGCACATTGCATTATTTTAATACAGAAAACCATTTTGCTTCCATTAATAAATTTATTTTCATTAGTATGCATAAAAATAATAACTCGTCCATTTAAATTTTTAAGAGAAAAATATCTTAAATAGGTATAATACTTAATTCAGGTATATACATTCTTATATGTGAAAACCAACATCTAAGAAATAACATTCAAATATTTTCCCTAAATAAAAAGAAAAAAGAATAATTAAATTCGAATTCGTTTCGAAGTACCCTTTGGCCACATATTGATAATGTATTTTTAAAGAAAACCTAATTAGGTTAATCATCAAAAAATGAAAACAAATTCTAATTAGAATAATATTTTTGTATTTCATAATAAGAGTACATGCTAACTAGCCTCCCTCAACATACGGTCTCTTCATTTTTTTTTCTCTTAAATTAATTTCAAGTTTTATTTTTGACCGATTGCATTTCCAATATGCAAGTCTCCATATAGTTATTTCATACATACATATATACATAATTGCGGGAGCATGCGAGATCAAAGCATTTACCATGGTTCAATTATACAGGTTGGCTCATCTCATCAGCTGATTTTATTTATGTCATTGCATGGTAGAAGGGATTGTCAAAAGGAGATGGCAAACTCAAAATGAAACCAACACATTGGCAACATTTTACTTACACATACAAAAACTGCTAAGTTTTATGTTTCCATTCCATACCATTCGCACCAACAACAATACACAGATTTTGACAATTTGAACAGACATATTTTGTTGCTTTACAGATGAGCCAATCATGTATAGTTGAACCATGGCATTTACCTTTTCCATTTAATAAACTAGTTTTTTTGTTGCTTTGGTTTCTCGCATAAGTTTAATTTTCATTTCTTTTCGCGCTCACTTAAATAAGTGCATACAGTGCCGGACACCAGTATAGCCCGAGAAAATTAATGTTTATAAAGCGATAAACTTGTTTTTTTTTTGTTTGCGTATTACTTTCGAAATGGTATAGAAAGAGAAAGTGGAGAAAAAGTGGAAAATATCTGAAATATTAATGTTAGTAGGAAAATAGGCGGTATTAACAAATTCTTTACAGCATAACTACATGGCGAGGAGGCCTCAACGCTACGTGGGATTATGGTATGAAACTGTATGTGCTTTATTTTCCTCTATGATATTGATATTTCCTAATTTGTAGTATCATAATTTAAATACCTTTTTGTTTGTCATCCATATGCACATATCGCCTGAGATATGTGTGCTTAGATTTTCTTTTTGTCCGCCTGATCCTTTCGTTTGGATGATCAGCGTTTGCATATACATATATATGTACATATGGATGTGCTAGACACCTTCTATCCTGTTTGAAGATTTTTTTTTTTGTCTCTTTAAATTCGATTGAGACTTGGTTCTCTCACTCCCTTTCCTTACTTTTTTTTCTTCTTGTGCCTGTCATTCCTAATGTATATATGAAGGTATGTAACTTGCATATGGTACAATTTATATACATATCTTAAAATATATGCCAATGACCCTTTTTACAAATCAGCTGTTGAGGTAGGTCAGGAATTTAATATTTAATACCTACCAGAAAATATTGTTAGCACTTAAATACATGAGACTAGAATTTGAATTGTTATAAGTTTTACTATCAATCATTACACTTATACTAAGATCATGCTTTGAATTATATAAATATACATTTTGTAATGTTCCTCTAAATTAAATTTGTTTGGTCTGATCGAAGGTAGTGAGGGTGGTTTCTTGGGGCTTTTTTACCATCTTAAAGCCATGGTAGGGCGGGTGAAGAGCAGCCAAAATACATGCGTGCGCTGCCAGGTGATCAGGGTTGGATTTCGGAACAGTAAGTACATTCATCTTTGGGTAAGTTGTTAGGTGTTTTGTGTAGTGTGCAAGTGTAAAGATTTCTTGTTAGGACTATGGATTAGGGAGAGGGAATCTTGGTCCTGCAGTTGCTTAATTACCCCGCCCCAGGCTGAAGCTCCGGGAACAAGCCAGTGTACACGAAGCAGCTGTAGGACATCTCTCACAAGACCTTCTGAACGATTCTCAATCGTTTCATACGACCCTTTCCATAGGGCCCATAACAGAAAATGGCGTCCAAGTGTGGCCCGAGAGGATAAGGGCTATAACAAACTTTGGCCTCTGCTCGTTATTCCGTCTTGGAATGTTTATTGAATGTCCAACCGTTTTGCTAAATTTTGATAGATCTTATAGTTTTTTTTTGTAAGTGAAGAAATTCTTTGGAATTTAAGTCTAGTAGCTACATGCTTACAACTTTGACCAGTTTACTTCACGATAAGATGTCTAAATTCTATACTTTTGCTGAAAATTTATTTTAGTACTTTTGTTAATATACATCTATAATCGCTGGAATTGCTATTCTTTTAGGTTGAATACCTTGGAAATTGACCGCGAGTGTTAGAGCATTTAGACAAAAGTGCAACTCAAGTTTTTTTCTTATAGCATTTTGCGCATTTTCATATTGTTTAGTTGTTAGGAATTAAGCTGCAATATAGCTAAATATAACTAAATGGCTTACCAACAAATTTTGGACGGTTTGAATATGTGTAAACAAGCTCTATAACCCATAATTCTATATACCTTGTATATTTATTCAAATTTTAAAATATCTGTTCTTACCTTTTAATTTTTTTGAGGTTTCTACAACCTAATAACCAATGCCCATGGACACGTACCAACACTACTCCGAAACCATCCGACACCAATTCTGACACTCTCACGAGCGGAGTATCAGACCAAAATTTTTCAAGAAAATTTCCAGATTTTTTTTGAAGACGTTTTTACATTTTGCTTTTGTTTTCTTTTTTTTTTTTTTAAATTTGATGTTTGGCTGTGAATGTCGCGCCCATACATCGTAATATATGCTTAAATTTATTTCAGTTTGATTGATTTTTCTTGATTTTGGATAACCCTATACATTCTTTTTGGAAATCGATTTTGAGTAAGTTTTGATGTTGGTTTTAACTGCTCGAAGCTAGTTGAACCAGATCAGACGTTTGATTAAGGAATTCTAACTTTTGTTTGGAGAAATATATTTTTTTTGCGACTGAACGAAGTCGAAGCACTAAGCTCTAATTTTCTTTGATAATTTTTTTTCGTCTTGTATTACGAAAATGGCTATGCGTTATAGCAACGAAAATATGCCGGCACCAGGACAAGGTAATGGATGTACGATTTGTAGATCGGTTTTCCGTGAGCATGAACTCTTAACGACAGTCTGTTCTCATACTTTCCATCGAATATGCTTGTTGACGTGGCTTAAAAAGAAGAGTTCGTGTCCTCAATGCAATGCGAATTGCAGCAGTAAGGAATTTAACAAGAAACCAAATACGATGATTGATAATATGAGTGCGTAGGATAGATTATAATCTCAACAATAGCCTTTATCCTAACAACCACATACACCATCAGCTGCAGAACACTAGCGAGAAGGCCTTCAACGCTGCGTGGGATTTCTTTGCTGACATCTTGGTGAGTGCTAACATAAAAGTTGTACCCTTAATTATTCTACGCCACTGCATTTTTAGTTTGTAATTAGAACCTACTTGCCTACATACATGCCTAGTACACACACGGTAAATTGTTATTTTTTTGTCTTCCTTAAAATCTTATTGGAAGTGCTTACAAACATACATGTACGTATGTATGTACGCAAATATGTTCATTGATCTCTTCTTTCGTTTGATCTCTTTGCGTTTGACTTTTTTTAACTCTCTGTAGTTTAAATTTAGTTTGCTATTTTTGTTGCATAGCTATATACCTAAAACTACATACATATAGGTATATATGTATGAACATATCACTTGAATAAAATTTCAAGTTCAAGACCAAAAAAACAAAAAACATATGTTGAGGTAGGTTAGGGAAATAAGTAGTAAGTACCCATCAAGAAATGATGTTAGTACATTTAAAATTAAAAAGAAAGGATTATGTGTAACGCACACACATCAATGCCATTGTAAGATGCATTTCTGTAATTGAATTAACCAAAAAGAGAGTATTAATATCCGATTTATTTAGTTTTACTTTAAATTACTGCTCAATTTATTACCAGTTACGTAAGTAATTTCATTTTTAATTACATAATGGATTACACATACAACTTTTTGTTCGTAATAAAATTGTGATTATGATTGTTTAAAGTTAAACATTTTGGTCTGATTCTGATGGAGGTGTAGGTGGTTTAACGGGGCATCCTTAACACCAACGATGCCATGGTAGGGTGGGTTAGGAGCAGCCGTAAACCCTATACGGACGAGCTGCAAGTAAGGTGGTAGGAAGACGCGGTTTTCAGTTAGGCACCCTTAGGCCCATAGATAGTAGATTTCCCTCAGTGTGCAAATAGTGTAGTTTATTGTGTTAGAACGTTAGTTTTGGGAGGAATTCGCTTGATCGCGCGACTGCGTTTAGGAACCCACGAAAAAGAAGCTCCGGATTGAGCCAGTGCACTCGCCGCAGTTACGTGATGACGATACAAGCGTCCCTCACAAATCCTTAATAGGGTCATCCAACTGACGGTTTCATAACAGTTTTAGTGGTTAGCCCATGAAGGAAAATAAAGGGAGTCCTACACTCGGAGAGGCTCGCTGCTACAGAGAGAGTAGCACCGAGGCTTAACAACGCGGTTAGTGCATAAAGCATTTCCTCCTTCCACGTAACAAAAAAAAAAACAAAAAAAAAATTATAATCAATGAATTATTTTTATAGTTAGATGTGAACTTATACACCTGACAAATTTTTTGATAATTGCGGCCATTTTGCTTCCAAATCGAAAAAACATCCGTTAAATGTGTTGTTTCTTTGCGATTTTTCGAAAAATATTAGCGGTAGAAATAGGAAGCAATCAGTTTACAAATACCCGATAAGTACTGAACTGCATAATTCCTTAGACAATTTTTTTAACTATGCTGTGACCTCTTAGTGTGGCTGACATAGGTTATTTTATGAAAAGTACGGACACCAAGCAATCGTGCACTTCCGTAAACCTATGAACATATGAAACCTAAACCAATTTGAAATTCATTGATCAACGTCAAAAACTCGACTAGTAAATCGATTTACGTATAAATGTCATTAGTAAATAATGGATGTACTCATAACGACATGTACTCATTGAGCATGTTAATTTATTCATTTCGTATGTTCGGAACATACGTCTCCAGAAGAATTTGTGGAATCGTTTTATTTATTTATGCCAGTTGGAAATCAGCCTATCCCAAATTTTTTTATAAATTTTCCATTTCAGGATTTTTCACAAAAACGCCTTATATCAGAATTAGGTTTAAGAACGCCTTATCTCAGAGTGCTTTTCATTAACTCCCTCCTATGTCAAAATGCTTTGAACTTATGCATAGATAGGGAGTTTTGAGATAGTGTAGTTTTGAACAAAATTCTGACGTAAACAAATTCTGAAAGAATGACTAAACCAAATTTAGTAGAAAATTAATTCTTTCCCCCAAAACCTGCTGGCATTTACAAATTTATTATCACTACTGATATACTCCTACAGGTACTTTTCTACTACAATTTTCGCTGAAGGGGATTGAATTATTCCCCGTTTGCTTTACTTCGTAAAAGCAACCCGTCCAGATTTTTAAATTTGGGGGTGTCAAAGGTCTGTCATCATTGAATACCTCTAATAATTGAATCGTGATTCCCATGATAAAAACACCTTTTCTGACATTATTGACGTTTTAACACAATAAACAAATTTTTAATTTCTCTATACACACATACATATATATGTTTTTTCTCAAACAAAAAACATTTAATATTTACTTTGATAATTTATTTATTTCCGAATTATATATAAAACTTCAGAAAAATTCGGGTTGATTCAACATGAATAAGTGTTAATATCGTTCATCGTGTGGTCCTCTTTTTCGCTGATCAAAGCTTCAGATTAAAAATGAATTCCTACAAGAACAGAAGTTTAATCGTAAGCAGAGTTGCCAGTGATGGTAGCCTTCAATGGATTTTGGAAGATTTCATGGCAACAGTTTTTCTCGGAGGAAATATTGTTCTTAAATTTTTTTGGAGATCTTTGACCAGACGAATATTATACGACACAAGGTCTTCATGACTTTTTCGAAACATTTTCGCTTAAATTTTTTAAAATCGTACGAATAACAAATCGACTCGGCCCGGTTTTTCAGTGCGAGTTAAAACTAGAGTTAAAGTTAACTAGAGTTTGACCCTGCTACTTTGGCCGCTTAAGCTAATATGAGCAGTAAAATTTTATGGAAACTGACAAAGTGGCAAGGTAAAACTCTAGTTAACTTTAACTGTAGTTTAAGCCCGCACTCAAAAACTGGGCCTTGAAGTAGATTTTCTTTCGTGCTTCCAATAAATTTCTTTAGAAAAAAAAATATATTAATTGTATTTTATAAAAAACGCGTTGTTTTGTTTCTGAAAGAATTATTAATATTAGCCGTGTTTTTTTTTTTACACGCGTATACGTTTACGCTTAAACTTTATATGGACTACTAAGAGGCAAACTTTAAATACACCTCTGAAATTGCTGCGCATATAATTAGTACTAATAATTTTTAATATGCATTATACACAGATGTAACTGAAATATGTGTCTATGTTTCACCTCTACACTAATTCTATGTATCACCTCTTAAAATTGTGCGTGTCCACAATTCATCGCAACTGATTCAGATATATGTTATACACAGACATACAACAGAAGGATGTGTCTCCGCTTTTCGGTACAGCCTGTGCCGTAGCTAGTTGTTTAACCAATGCCGCTAGATAGGACTCCTAAGCATTATCTAAACGTATACGCGTGTAAAAAAAACACGGCTATTATTGTGGTTTAAGTGGATCCTATTAAAATGGATTTCGAAATAGCAAATTTCGACCAGGAGTCGAATGTATTGTTTATTGAGGCTAGTGGCGAAATTATATCGCAAAATGAAAGTGGTGAACAAAATGATTGTGCTGAAAAAACAGGGAAGATCTGCAGCAAGTTATTTGCGGCACAATGGAACTTGGCGAAAACATTTTTCAAAGAATATTGGGTAAGTTATGAGATTTTGTGTGAGTGTTTAATTTTTCGTTTCATAAGTTCCATATTTAATAAAAAATGAAGTGGGAAAGTCGAGTTGTAGTTTCTGCTTTAACCCAAGCATGGCGGAACGATACAAGGTGGCAGCATGGTGACATACCTACAAACATAAATAAAAGTTCCATGTACTTTGTTTTTGTAAATTCGATGGACAAATGTCAAAATCGTACTGCGCTGGAAGTTGATGTATCAAATCAAATAAAAAAAGTTTATAATCAGCTGTCCCGTGCTCCCACCTTGTATCGTTTCGCCATGAACCCAAGTGCGTTACAGAGAATATTGTTTGTATTTTCAGATTTTGGCCTTGATGTAGAAAGCTTATACTTGATTAAGGATGAAGATTTGAGTGAAATTTTTCCTCATACAATGCTTGGTATGAAAATTAAGTTCAGGGATAGACTTTCGAATTGGCGACAAAACGATGTAATTAATGATTTACATGGTTCTATAAAATTAGACTTTGACTTTGAAATTAGGCATTTGTTTCCTTTAGCTTACAACTGCCAAACGACCCAATTCAAGGGTTTAAAGATAAGCTAGAACTACTCGAAGACGATTTGCGTGATGAAACCGGTAACGTGGTCGTTTTTGGAGATTTCAATGCAAGGGCTGTTGATTGGGGAATGCCCCAGACTAACTCGAGAGGAAGGCTAGTCCTAGAAATGGCTGCCCGATTTGGATTGTTCATTCGGAATACTGGCACGACCCCGACATATCGGCGACCAGGCCTTGGACACTCTATCCCTGATATTACATTAGTATCGGAAAACCTGCTGTCAAAGGTGGCTGGATGGAGGGTGATGGCGGATCTCACGGGTAGTGACCATAACTACATCACCTTCCATCTTAATGACTCAGGGCAAAGTCGGACAGGGAGACCGCCCCGTATGAAAACAAAATGGGATGCCTCTAGGGTTGACGCTGCAAAGTTCTCCGCTGTTGTACAAGAGAGCGCTAGACAGATAGTCGACAGTGCCGAAGCGGCGAACGCTACGGTAGAAGCCACCATGCGTTGCCTGAACCACGCATGCAAGACCTCAATGCCACGAAAAGGGCCTAGGAGAGGTAAAAAACAAGTGCACTGGTGGAGTAGCGAAATCGCTGAACTGCGCAGGGTATGGCACAGAAAGCGAAGGTTGGCAACCCGTGCACGCAACAGGCCTGACGCGCTAGAGCATGCGGAGGCATACAAAAGAGCAAAAAAGGTTCTCTGTGCCGCCATAAAGCAAGGCAAACTTGATAGCTGGAAAAAAAAGCTTTGCAAAGAAGTTGATCGTGATCCTTGGGGACAAGGGTATAAAATAGTAATGACGTAATTCCGCCCACCGAACCAAACGATGGATGAGGGAAAGATGCGAAGTATAGTAGATGCCCTGTTCCTCACTCGCACAAGCAGAGAGGGTGACCACGTCACTCACGAAAACCACGACGTGCAGCCGTTCAGTGAAGGTGAGCTAAAAGCGGCCCTACACAGAATGAAGCACGGTAAAGCGCCAGGACCGGATGGGATACCAGCTGAAGAAATGAGACTGGCTGCTAAGAGCAGTCCTGAGTTGCTGCTGCATATGTATAACAAATGCCTGGAAGCCAGGATTTTTCCTAGAAGGTGGAAGACAGCGCACCTCGTGCTAAGCCCGAAAGGCAAGGGAGACCCGAACTCCCCGTCGTCTTTTCGACCATTATGCCTGCTCGAGACGGCCGGGAAAATGATGGAAAGCCTCCTTAAACAACGGCTGATAGCAGCCATTGAAGATGGACGTGGTCTGTCCCATCGGCAGCATGGGTTCCGGAAAGGTCACTCCACAATAGATGCCATAGCCGAGGTTATAAATGCGGTAAGGAAAGCCGAAACCGCGTGCCACCAAGCTAGGCCGGCTGTCTCACTGGTCACGCTGGACGTGAAAAATGCCTTCAAATCCGTCAGGTGGGACACCATGCTCGATGCGCTGAAACACTCTTTCCAGGTACCCCCTTATCTACTAGCCATATTAAGGGACTACCTAAAAGATCGCTGACTCACGTACGAAACAAATCAAGGTCAGAGAAAGGTGAGGATAACAGGCGGAGCAGCCCAGGGATCGGTGTTAGGTCCCGACCTCTGGAATGCTTCGTATGACAGCCTCCTTCGTTTGCATATGCCAGAAAGTGCTTTTCTTGTCGCTTTCGCAGACGACGTGGCTGCCGTAATTACAGCACGGAACTGCGAGCTGGCGCAGCTTAAATTAAACCAAGTAATGCGCAGTGTAAATAGATGGATGAGTGACCATGGACTTCAGCTCGCGACAGCGAAAACTGAGATCGTAATCCTCACGAAGAGACGAATTCCCACCATTATGAATATGATGGTTGGAGAACAACAAGTACAAACACGCAGCTCCACGAAATACCTTGGGTGAGGCTAGATAGCAAGCTAACCTTCTCGGAACACTTTCAAGGAGCCTCCGAGAAAACTGCAAAGACCATAGGATACTTAAGTCGATTACTGGCAAACACAGGCGGGCCAAGGCCATGTATAAGAAAGCTGCTTGCTTCCGCTTCGGATCCTATACTCTTGTACGGTGCAGAAATTTGGGCCGATGCAATGAAATTCCGAAAGTACCGAGCAGCTATTACTTCTGTCCAACGCAGAGGGGCGCTACGAATTGCCGAGGAGAAGTTTGCAGAGATGATGCTGCCGCGCAGGCGCGAAAAGATTCTATCCGACGCTGGCAACAGCAATGGAGCTGCAGTACTGCAGGCAAGTGGACCAGGGAACTGATTCCCGAGCTGGAGCCATGATTAGAACGGCCACATGGAGAGGTCGACTTCTACCTGACACAGTTTTTAAGTGGCCACGGCTACTTTCGGGAATACCTCCACAGGATGGGCAAGGTTGAAAATCCGAATTGCTTATACTGTGGGCTCATAGACGACGTACGCCACACCGTTTTCGAATGCGATCACTTCGCACAGCAACGAAGAAGAGTGGAAGTAACACTAAGCGACCTATCCCCGGGCAGTGTCATCCATAAAATAACCTGCGGAAATGACAGATGAGACATGGTCAGAAGATATGCAAGGAATATTCTCCTCGCTGAACGGCAAGATGGTTGCTTAGCCCAATAACGTGAGAGTAGCCAGAGAGCTCAGTAGCGCGCTTCCGTACCCGAAGTTATGCTAAACGCGGTCCCAGGTGCGGAAAATGCGCGGGCCGTGGGAGGTTAGGTTTTAGTGGGTATCCCATAAAGGAAAAGAAAGGGAGTCCTATACTCGGAGAGGCTCGCTGCTACAGAGAAAGTAGCACCGAGGCTTAACAACCCGGTTAGTGCATAAAGCATTTCCTCCTTCCACGTAACAAAAAAAAAAAAATTATAATTGTTGAAGACATGATCGAGTTTTCGGGCTAAGTCCGCCCCCTCCGTCTGGCAACACCCGGCCAGTGCGGCCAAGCGCAGGCTGTGCAGCTCAGCTGTGGCTTGCCAACCACCACCGCGCTCACTCTCAATTGTTTAGTTTACTCAAAACTATCATCTAACACGCATCGTGCCCGCATCGTTCTTTTGCGTTTATCACCCGCCCTCCGTCGCGTACCTATTTCATTTTTACTTTGTTAAATATTTAAACAATTAAGTAATTTTTATATACCTTATTAAAGGTTTACCTTGTGAATTCGAAATCTACATACATATATACAAATAAATAAAGTGCTTGGTTTGAATTGTGCCTTACCAAAATATAGATTTTCTAAATAAAGTGTCTAGTGCTGGAAATTTTTAGACATGGTCCTTCGAGCCGGACGAAACGAAAATAACACCCAACGAAGAGACAGGGCAACCCCACGAGCCCGCACGGAAAACCGCCAGAGCGCGGTACAAAGCCGATCGGCTCGTCACAAAGACGACAAAATACGACAATTAGTAGCCGAGGCACGGGCGGCCTTGGACAGGGTTGATGCCGCCCTTAACTCATCAACGCGTCGGGGGGGGGGGGGGGGGGGGGGGGGCATGTTGAAGACATGATCGAGTTTTCGGACTAAGTCCGCCCCCTCCGTCTGGCAACACCCGGCCAGTGCGACCAAGCGCAGTCAGTGCAGCTCAGCTGTGGCTTGCCAACCACCACCGCGCTCACTCTCAATTGTTTAGTTTACTCAATACTATCATCGAACACGCATCGTTCTTTTGCGTTTATCGCCCGCCTGCCGTCGCGTACCTATTTCATTTTTACTTTGTTAAATATTTAAACAATTAAGTAATTTTTATATACCTTATTAAAGGTTTACCTTGTGAATTCGAAATCTACATAAATATATACAAGAAATAAAGTGCTTGGTTTGAATTGTGCCTTACCAAAATATAGATTTTCTAAATAAAGTCCCTAGTGCTGGAAATTTTTAGACATGGTCCTTTCGTGTTGAAAAGGCCAGCGACCAAAAACAAACACAAATATTAGAAAAGAGAACCAAAACCAATTTAAAAAAAAAACGCGGTCGGTACGGACAAAAAACAAACAAAAAAACAACATAAAAGTGCTTAAAAAAAAATTTTAATTTTACAAACAACCAACAAGAATTTCGATATTAAGAAAATTATTTCAGAAAAAAAACCAAGAAAGTGCTAAGAAACTAAAGTGCTTAACAAAAATTATTAGAAAAATTGTTTTACATACAAATACAACACAAATGTGAACATGGAATATTTAATTTATAAAAAATAAAAGCGCTAGGAAAACAAATACATAAATACATAAATTAACTAAAACACACATTAAGGTGTGACAAAAAAGTTGGAAAAAGTGGAAAGTTTTGTGAGGAAAAGGAAAATTTTGGAAAAAGTAAAACCTAGGAAAAATTGAGAAATAAGAAAATATTGAAGAAAAAAATACAATTACAATTCTAAGAAAAGAAGTTAAGTGGAAACAAAAAAAAAAGAAAAAAAATTTTAAGAAAGAAAAATACATTTGAAAAAATTTAATTATTTGAAAAAAAGGGAGTTTTTCGAAGAGAAAAAACAAAAATTAACGAGGAAAACATACATGTGAAAAAAGGAGGAGAAAATTTGTTTAAAAAGAAGTGAAAAAGATTTTTTTTGTTTGAAAAACTTACGAAAAAAAACCCATCGACATCACAACAAAAAGGAGGAATAACACAACATCAACGAGGAACAAATTACAAAAAAGGCTAAAAGACAGCACAAAAACCCACAAGTAACACACAGTTCACATAGGAAAATGTCTGAGTAAGTACTCTCGGTACCCATTATATATCCATATATATATTCCCTCCGTCAAAAGTACGGACCCGAAATTCTAAAAATCCCTCAATTTTAGACCCTCCGATCTAACGATTTGGACCCTGGTCATATACCAACATTACAAAGCCTAAACGGCAAAATATTTCATTTGTCTATCCACTGGTACCAAAAGGTACAGTCCCGTCAAAAACCATAATTTTTTCAATAAATAAAATTTCATTCCCGTACTAACGGAAAATCCACTGCCGGTACCCAAAAAGTTCGTTGCGCTAAATACCCACTTAATTATAAAAGTATATACGTATATATGTAATATATGTATGTATATACCCACATAGTTCGGTAATCATCCACGAGCTATATATATTTTTCCAGCGTGAAATTCACCGCTGCCCGATTTACCCATATATACATATATTACATAAAATATATTTTATAAAAAACCCATAGCAACGAACTTTGCCAAATTTTGTCACTTTTCCTAAAGTTTATTTTACCGGTAATTTTGCATACAAACCTACAAGTATATGCAACCATAACACCCACGCACTTGTATATCTTTTTGCATAAGCCAAAAACCCACGCTCCACAAAGTAATTGCATGACCATATGTAACTACATAATAGAAGGAAGCAACAAAAAAGATCATCGATCACACATTTGCATGCATTTACTTTGTTGATAGATCAAGTGCATTGGCACGGCAAACAAAAGGTTGTTGCTACACCACAGTTTACCGGCAAATATATTTTACCCACTTACATATATACATACATACGTACTATATACTCATATTACTTGTGCTCAGAAGCGCTGAGACAAGTACATATAACGAACCAAAAAGCCGGTACACATTAGGCCGGTCTCAAAAAATAAAAAATAAAAAACCCAGTGAACACAAATATTATAATATTTATATTATTTTATACTCACATTACTTGTACTCAGAAGCGTTGAGACAAGCCCGTATTAAAAACCAAGCGTACATTAGGCTGGTTTCAAAAAAAATTTTTTTTGCCCTTTTGACAAAATTTTTTTTCGTTTATCACAGCTTAATAAAAGCTCCCATTTCTTGGTAAATTACATTAAATTATAATGCCACAAACAAACGAACCCCAAAAATTGACCACTGCAGACCAATGCCTGCAGAAATTCATATATGACGGTAACCAAGTAGAGGTTTACTGCTCAAGATGGTCACCCTCCCAAGCTACCGATTTATCAGAGTGTATGCTTAAGGTCAAATTAGAAGGCCTAGATAAAATATGGGCAAAGGTGCCAGAGTCACATCGAGATGTAAGTTTCTCTGATAATTATACAGATGTCAGCGGATCGGTTGAGCAAAAATTTGCTAAATGCTTGGAAACGTACGAAACATGCAAATCAGAAATTTTAGAAGCCTTACAGCTTTTTAATACTGCTAGCACCAACCAACAACAAATACCCGTCCACCCAATGAACAATTCAAATGCAAACGGTTTTTATTTAAAAGTACCACCATGCGACACCGAAGTATTTCATGGTGGATACGAAGACTGGCCATCCTTTAGAGATATGTTCACGGCAGTCTATAAAAACCACCCTAAATTATCACCCGCTCAAAAATTATACCACCTACGCCTGAAAACTAAAGGGCAAGCAGGACTCATTGTAAAACAATACCCACTGAGCGATGATAATTTCGAGCTTGCATGGGAAGCACTTAGATCGAGGTACGAAAATAAAAGGATACTCGTCGACAATCAACTAAAGACGCTGTTCAACCTGCCCACAATATTCACAGAAAACGGAGAACAAATCCAGAAGATGCAGACAACAATCAACAATTGCATGTCAACTCTAAACACCCAAGGAATCCCGACAACGGACTGGGACCCGATCCTCGTTTATCTGTGCTCATCAAAGCTGCCAAGTGAAAGCCTTTCACTATGGGAACAATCCCTCAGCTCCCGGAAGGAGCTGCCCCTTTGGGAGGACATGAATAAATTCCTCACCAGCAGATACGAGGTAGTAGAAAGACTAATTACCTACAGACCAGGCAAGGCGAAGCCCCAATTTTCGAGTTTTACACCACGAATGGTGAAACAAAACTCGACCCAACCCAATAATAATAAAACCCATGCATATCACACCGAGTTCAATAAAACTGCTTCGTGTAGATTGTGCAACCAATACCACGCAGTCAAATCTTGCGTTAGGTTTAGAAATTTATCGGTATCAGACCGAATCAAATTTGTGAGAGAAAATAGTTACTGCGAAAACTGTTTATCAACGTCACACCCCAAGAACGAATGTAAAAGTAGTTTCACGTGCGTTTATTGCCAAAAACGTCATCATTCACTACTGCATTTGCAGCCCAAACCCCAACAATCACAACCAAACCCCAGAGCTCAAAATGCCCAAGCCGGCACCCCCAGGAGAACGGACGACAAGCGAGCCTCAACATCGAAAGCCGCCGCAAGAGCCACCTCCTTCCAACAGTCTCAGGACAAAAACCCGGTTTCTACACTCTTTTCGAGTAATCATGGAACCACCCTACTACCCACAGCAATAGTATCAGTATACTTTGCTGGCGAATTTCATAAAATTCGTGCCCTAATAGACCAAGGTTCACAAAAAACTTTTGTATCATCCCGTATACAAAAGGTTCTTGGTCTACCCACAAATGAGTCTCCCCACCAGATATCTGGAATGGGTGGAACGGTTGTGAAGAATGCTAATAAAGTCTGCCAGATAGCATTCTGTTCGGCAGACTCAACCCAAATGATAGACGCACAAGCAATAATTTTGCCAAAACTAACTAAGTTCTTGCCCACAGTCAGAGTTTCAAGCATCGATCTCGAAGAACGGTTAGCCGATCCACAGTATTCGATACCATCGAAAATCGATGTGGTAATCGGCAGCGATATCACCCCGCAAATCCTCACCGAAGGGCTCCTACGAAATGTCAGTGGAACATTACTTGCCCAAAACACAATATTCGGATGGATATTAAGCGGCCCTGTAGCTGAAAAGGTATCAACCTTCAGCACGCATGTCACGGAATGCACCGATGCCCCATCAATCAACTTTTGAGATAATTTTGGGAACAGGAAGAAGTTCACCAAACCCAACAACGATCAGCAGATGATGAATACTGTGAAGCACTCTACCGGACAACCACAATTCGTGAGGAAGATGGACGCTACAGAGTCAAACTACCATTCAAATCGGAATTTCCAGCCAATCTGGCACTCGGTCATTTACGACCCGCAGCACAACAGCAGTACATCAGCATCGAACGCACGCTCGAAAGAAAACCCGAATTAGGAGACAAATATTTTGAAGTCCTTAATGAATATTTAACCATGGATCACATGGAACCCGCCTCCCAACAAGAGATAATTAGAGATGGTAAATATCTATAGTTGTATCTACCCCATCATGCTGTCATAAAACCCGACAGTAAAACCACAAAAGTGCGAGTCGTCTTCAACGCATCAAAAATGTCGCACTCTGGCAACTCGTTGAACGACGTGCTTCATACAGGTCCCATTCTACAAAATGACTTAATGCTCGTCATACATAAATGGCGACTTTTTAAGTTTGTTTTCAACGGCGATATTGAGAAAATGTATCGCCAAATACTCATCCATGAAGAAGATAAAGATTTTCATCGAATCGTTTTTCGGAAACACCCAACTCTGCCGATACAAGATTTTCGACTAAAAACAGTTACCTTTGGTGTAAATTGCGCGCCATATTTGGCGATTCGAACCCTACACCAACACGCCCACGACTGTCAAGACGAATATCCGCTCGCTAAAAATATTTTATTGAATGAAACTTATGTTGACGATATTTTGTCCGGCGGTCATAATATACAGTCCACTTTGAACTCTATGACTCAAGTTATCGAAGCCTTAAAATCGGCAGGGTTCCCTTTGAGGAAGATGTCCGCAAATCACCCTGAAATTTTAAAACCCGTTCCCGACCCTGATTTGCTAGACGTCGACTTCCTTAAATTCCATGATTCGAGTTCCACAAAAACCCTTGGAATTCAGTGGAACGCGCTAACCGACACCTTCACATACACGTATGATCCACCATCAGCAGAAAACACGACTACAAAAAGGCAGATTTTATTAGCAGTTGCAAAACTGTTTGACCCCGCAGGATGGCTTTCGCCAATAATGATTCTTGCAAAAATGTTGCTGCAACAACTCTGGATGAAGGAACGGATTGGGACGAAGACGTGAAGCCCGGAGCTCTCCAAAAATGGACCTCAATTTATGAAAATTTACCTCACATCAGAGACTTTAAAATCCCAATGTCCATTATGGTGGGAAGGACCTAATTGGCTTGTCAATCCAGCAACGTCATGGCCAAAGGATATATCTCACCACCCAACTCCCCCCGAACAACGACATGTGGAAGTATTCCACACCCTGCAGGAAGAAAATATAGACATACTCGACCGTTTTTCGTCATTTTCTCGAGCGCTTAGAGTCGTGGCCTATATGTTGCGATTTATCCGAAAAGCAAGAAAACTAGAAGTTCCAACCCCGCTCAACCTCACCCATGCCGAAGTGAATGATGCCAAAATCAAAATCATCACTCAAACTCAACGAAATTATTACGGAGATACGATAGAGCTGCTTCAAACAGCAGGACCCTTCGGACATTAAACCCTGTGCTAGATGATTCAGGAATCATGCGAGTTTCCGGAAGATGAGCCTATGCCACAGGTAGCTTTAATGAGCGGCACCCAATCATCCTACCGGGAAACTCTCGATTTTGTTCTCTTCTGTTGGACTTTCTCCATTCGAAACTGCTGCACGCCGACAAACAGCTTATGATCCGAATGGTACAGCAACAGTACTACATTCCACGTTTGAAGCAAAATGTCAAAAAGCTCATCCTCCACTGCAAAACCTGCACCATCTACAAACAGCAGATGAAAACGCAGATAATGGCACCCTTGCCACCCGCGAGGTCAACATATTCTCTACCCTTCCATACAACAGGAGTCGACTTTGCCGGACCATTTTTGGTAATAACTTCTTCCCTTCGCCGAGCTTCATATGTGAAAGCTTAAGTTTGTGTGTTAGTCTGTTTTTCCACAAAGGCTGTTCATTTAGAAGTGTGCTCTGAGCACACCACGAATGACTTCAGTGCAGCCTTTGCCCGATTCACTGGCCGCCGTGGCCTACCCCACCAGATATATTCTGACAACGGAAAGACGCTCGTCGGCGCACAACGCGGATTACAAAGAGAATTCACCACATTCCTCAAGGAAGTCGCTACAGACGTCGCCGAAAAGTATGCAACTCACGGATTCTCATGGAAATTCATCCCACCATACGCTCCCCACATGGGTGGTCTATGGGAAGCGGCCGTGAAAACCTTCAAGATACACTTTACGAAAGTAGCAGGAAACCAGAAGTTCCCCTTCGAAGAGCCTACTACCCTCTTAGTACGCATAGAGGCGGTCCTCAACTCCCCCCCGCTCTCCCCTATTTCCGAAGATCCAATGGATCCCCTAGTCGTAACCCCAGGGCATTTCCTACGTGGCGCGACGCTCTTGTCGTTACCGGAGCCAACTGCAGAGCATCTCACCTTGGTAAACAAATGGCAGAAACTGAAAGTGCTTCACCACCAATTCAGCACACGATGGAAGAGCGAGTATCTCAAGGAGCTGCATAAGCGGTACAAATGGAAATGCCCTCAACGCAATATTAAAGTTGGAGATTTAGTCGTGGTAAAGGATGATTTACTACCCCCGAACGAATGGCGTTTGGGACGGGTAATCACTTTACACCCTGGATCGGATAACCATGTTCGAGTTGTGGAACTCAAAACCCAAAACGGACTAATAACCCGAAATATTGCCAAACTGTGCGTGCTACCAACTGCCTAGTAATGCCAACCCTACCTCTGGTACACGCTGTTTTCATGCCCCTAGCAATCTGAAAAAGATATATATGCTACCCTCACCAACGTATTTTTCTAACCCATTTTTTTGAAAAATACGTATTTTTCTTTCTTGTCTTTACAGGACCCGCAGATCTACCGAGATGCATAAATGCCGTCTATGTGGGCAGCGACACGTGCTAAGGCGTTCCTCGCGATGAAGCCTGAGGAGCTCTACGAGTGCGCGAGGAACCACCGGTACTGTATCAACTGCACCGGGGCATGTGACTCCCCCTCCAGCTGCCGAAAGTATTCACTCGGCCACCACACACTCTTACACCGAGCTCGACCACAAAGCAAAAACGCGGGACGACACGAAAATAACACCCGACGAAGAGGGGGGGGGGGGCGGAGCATGTTGAAGATATGATCGAGTTTTCGGACTAAGTCCGCCCCTTCCGTCTGGCAACACCCGGGCAGTGCGGCCAAGCGCAGGCAGTGCAGCTCAGCTGTGGCTTGCCAACCACCACCGCGCTCACTCTCAATTGTTTAGTTTACTCAAAACTATCATCGAACACGCATCGTGCCCGCATCGTTCTTTTGCGTTTATCGCCCGCCCGCCGTCGCGTACCTATTTCATTTTTACTTTGTTAAATATTTAAACAATTAAGTAATTTTTATATACCTTATTAAAGGTTTACCTTGTGAATTCGAAATCTACATACATATATACAAATAAATAAAGTGCTTGGTTTGAATTGTGCCTTACCAAAATATAGATTTTCTAAATAAAGTGTCTAGTGCTGGAAATTTTTAGACTATAATCAATGAATTATTTTTATAGTTAGATGTGAACTTATACACCTGACAAATTTTTTGATAATTGCAGACATTTTGCTTCCAAATCGAAAGAACATCCGTTAAATGTGTTCTTTCTTTGAGATTTTTCGAAAAATATTAGTGGTAGAAATAGGAAGCAATCAGTTTACAAATACCCGTTAAGTACTGAACTGCATAATTCCTTAGAACATTTTTTTACTTTTATGGCGAATTTATTAACGATGCCGTGACCTGTTAGTGTGGCTGACATAGGTTATTTTATGAAAAGTGCGGACACCAAGGAATCGTGCACTTCCGTAAACCTATGAACATATGAAACCTAAACCAACTTGAAATTCATTGATCAACGTCAAAAACTCGACTAGTAAATCGATTTACGTATAAATGTCATTAGTAAATAATGGATGTACTCATGACGACATGTACTCATTGAGCATGTTAATTTATTCATTTCGTATATTCGGAACATACTTCTCCAGAAGAATTTGTGGAATCGTTTTATTTATTTATGCCAGTTGGAAATCATCCTATCCCAAATTTTTTTTAACTTTCCATTTCAGGGTTTTTCACAAAAACGTCTTATATCAGAATTAGGTTGAAGAACGCCTTATCTCAGAGTGCTTTTCATTAACTCCCTCTTATGTCAAAATGCTTTGAACTTATGCTAAGATAGGGAGTTTTGAGATAGTGCAGCTTTGAACAAAATTCTGACGTAAACAAATTCTGAAAGAATGACTAAACCAACTTAATACTACCAATTCACGAAATATTTGGTAGAAAAATAATTCTTTCCCCCAAAACCTGCTGGCATTTACAAATTTATTATCACTACTGATATACTCCTACAGGTACTTTTCTACTACAACTTTCACTGAAGGGGATTGAATTATTCCCCGTTTGCTCTAATTCGTAAAAGCAACCCGTCCAGATTTTTAAATTTGGGGGTGTCAAAGCCCTGTCATCATTGAATACCTCTAATAATTGAATCGTTATTCCCATGATAAAAACACCTTTTCTGACATTATTGACGTTTTAACACAATACAAAAATTTTTAATTTCTCTATTACACACATACATATATATGTTTTTTCTCAAACAAAAAAAGATTAATATTTACTTTGATAATTTATTTATTTCCGAATTATATAAAAAACTTCAGAAAAATTCGGGTTGATTCAACATGAACAAGTGTTAATTTCGTTCATCGTGTGGTCCTCTTTTTCGCTTCAGATTAAAAATGTATTCCTACAAGAAGAGAAGTTTAATCATAAGCAGAGTTGCCAGTGATGGTAGCCTTCAATGGATTTTGGAAGATTTCATGGCAACAGTTTTTCTCGGAGGAAATATTATTCTTAAATTTTTTTGGAGATCTTTGACCAGACGAATATTATACGACACAAGGTCTTCATGACTTTTTCGAAACATTTTCGCTTAAATTTTTTAAAATCGTACGAATAACAAATCGACTTGGCCCGGTTTTTCAATGCGAGTTAAAACTAGAGTTAAAGTTAACTAGAGTTTGAGCCTGCTACTTTGACCGCTTAAGCTAAGATGAGCAGTAAAATTTTATGGAAAATGACAAAGTGGCAAGGTAAAACTCTAGTTAACTTTAACTGTAGTTTAAGCCCGCACTCAAAACCCGAGCCTTGAAGTAGATTTTCTTTCATGCTTCTAATAAATTTCTTTAGAAACAAAAAAAAATTAATTGTATTTTATAAAAAAACGCGTTGTTCTGTTTCTGAAAGAATTATTAATATTAGCCGTGTTTTTTTTTTACACGCGTATACGTTTACGCTTAAACTTTATATGGACTACTAAGAGGCAAACTTTAAATACACCTCTGAAATTGCTGCGCATATAATTAGTACTAATAATTTTTAATATGCATTATACTCAGATGTAACTGAAATATGTGTCTATGTTTCACCTCTACACTAATTCTATGTATCACCTCTTAAAATAGTGCGTGTCACACTTCATCGCAACTGATTCAGATATATGTTATACACAGACATAGAACATAAGGCTATGTCTCCGCTTTTCGGTACAGCCTGTGCTGTAGCTAGTTGTTTAACCAATGCCGCTAGATAGGTCTCCTAAGCATTATCTAAACGAAGCGTTTTTTACGCGCAAACATAAACGTATACGCGTGTAAAAAAAACACGGCTACGGTTATGAGATTTTGTGTGAGTGTTTACTTTGTCGTTTCAAAAGTTCCATATTTAATAAAAAATGAAGTGGGAAAGTCGAGTTGTAGTTTCTGCTTTAACCCAAGCATGGCGGAACGATACAAGGTGGCAGCATGGTGACATACCTACAAACATAAATAAAAGTTCCATGTACTTTGTTTTTGTAAATTCGATGGACAAATGTCAAAATCGTACTGCGCCGGAAGTTGATGTATCAAATCAAATATAAAAAGTTTATAATCAGCTGTCCCGTGCTCCCACCTTGTATCGTTCCGCCATGAACCCAAGTGCGTTACAGAGAATATTGTTTGTATTTTCAGATTTTGGCCTTGATGTAGAAAGCTTATACTTGATTAAGGATGAAGATTTGAGTGAAATTTTTCCTCATACAATGCTTGGTATGAAAATTAAGTTCAGGGATAGACTTTCGAATTGGCGACAAAACGATGTAATTATTGATTTACATGGTTCTATAAAATTGGACTTTGACTTTGAAATTAGGCATTTGTTTCCCTTAGCTTACAACTGCCAAGCGATCCAATTCAAGGGTTTAAAGATAAGCTAGAACTACTCGAAGATGATTTGCGTGATGAAGCCGGTAACGTGGTCGTCGTTGGAGATTTCAATGCAAGGGCTGTTGAGTGGGGAATGCCCCAGACTAACTCCAGAAGAAGGCTAGTCCTAGAAATGGCTGCCCGACTTGGATTGGTCATTCTGAATACCGGCACGACCCCGACATATCGGCGACCAGGCTTTGGACACTCTATCCCTGATATTACATTAGTATCGGAAAACCTGCTGTCAAAGATGGCTGGATGGAGGGTGATGGAGGATCGCACGGGTAGTGACCATAACTACATCACCTTCCATCTTAATGAGTCAGGGCAAAGTCGGACAGGGAGACCGCCCCGTATGAAAACAAAATAGGATGCCTCTAAGGTTGACGCTGCAAGGTGCTCCGCTGTTGTACAAGCGAGCGCAAGACAGATAGTCGACAGTGCCGAACCACGCATGCAAGACCTCAATGCCACGAAAAGGGCTTAGGAGAGCTAAAAAACAAGTGCACTGGTGGAGTAGCGAAATCGCCGAACTACGCAGGGTATGGCACAGAAAGTGAAGGTTGGCAAACCGCGCACACAGCAGGCCTGACGCGCTAGGGCATGCGGAGGCATACAAAAGAGCAAAAAAGGTTCTCTGTGTCGCCATAAAGCAAGGCAAACTTGATAGCTGAAAAAAAAGCTTTGCAAAGAAGTTGATCCTGATCCTTGGGGACAAGGGTATAAAATAGTAATGGGGAAATTCCGCCCACCGAACCAAACGAAGGATGAGGGAAAGATGCGAAGTATAGTAGATGCCCAGTTCCTCACTCGCACAAGCAGAGGGTGACCACGTCACCCACGAAAACCACGACGTGCAGCCGTTCAATGAAGGTGATCTAAAAGCGGCCCTACACAGAATGAAGCCCGGTAAAGCGCCAGGACCGGATGGGATACCAGCTGAAGCAATGAGACTGGCTGCTAAGAGCAGTCCTGAGTTGCTGCTGCATATGTATAACAAATGCCTGGAAGCCAGGATCTTTCACACAAGGTGGAAGACAGCGCACCTCGTGCTAATCCCGAAAGGCAAGGGAGACCCGAACTCCCCGTCGTCTTTGGAAAATGATGGAAAGCCTCCTTAAACAACGGCTGATAGCAGCCATTGAAGATGGAGGTGATCTGTCCCATCGGCAGCATGGGTTCCGGAAAGATCACTCCACAATAGATGCCATAAAAAAAATAAATATAAGGCGCGATAACCTCCGAAGAGATCTAAGGCCGAGCTTCTCTTCCAATTTGCGTCGTGCTCCTCTTGATTTTCCCTACAAATTGGCCGGACGGGACCTACATGTTTTATGCCGACTCCGAACGGCATCTGCAAGGCAGATGAGTTTTCACTGAGAGCTTTTCATGGCAGAAATACACCCGGAGCGCTTGCCAAACACTGCCGAGGGGCGACCCCGCTTAGAAACTTCTTCTTCAAATTTAAAAACCTTATTTCTAAAATTTTGATGTTGCTTTGCCCGGGGTGCGAACCCAGGGCATACGGTGTGGTAGGCGGAGCACGCTACCATCACACCACGGTGGCCGCAATAGATGCCATAGCCGAGGTTATAAATGAGGTAAGGAAAGCCGAAAGCGCGTGCCACCAAGCTAGGCCGGTTGTCTTACTGGTCACGCTGGACGTGAAAAATGCCTTCAATTCCGTCAGGTGGGACGACATGCTCGATGCGCTGAAACACTCTTTTAAGGTACCTTCTTATCTACTAGCCATATTAAGGGACTACCTAAAAGATCGCCGGCTCACGTACGAAACAAATCAAGGTCAGAGAAAGGTGAGGATAACAGGCGGAGCAGCCCAGGGATCGGTGTTAGGTCCCGACCTCTGGAATGCTTCGTATGACAGCCTCCTTCGTTTGCACATACCAGAAAGTGCTTTTCTTGTCGCTTTCGCAGACGACGTGGCTGCCGTAATTACAGCACGGAACTGCGAGCTGGCGCAGCTTAAATTAAACCAAGTAATGCGCAGTGTAAATAGATGGATGAGTGACCATGGACTTCAGCTCGCGACAGCGAAAACTGAGATCGTAATCCTCACCAAGAGACGATTTCCCACCATTATGAATATGATGGTTGGAGAACAACAAGCACAAACACGCAGCTCCACGAAATACCTAGGGGTGAGGCTAGATAGCAAGCTAACCTTCTCGGAACACTTTCAAGCAGACTCCGAGAAAACTGCACATACCATAGGATACTTAAGTCGATTACTGGCAAACACATGCGGGCGAAGGCCATGTATAAGAGAGCTGCTAGCTTCCGCTTCGGATTCTATACTCTTTTACGGTGCAGAAATTTTGGGCGGATGCAATGAAATTCCGAAAGTACCGAGCAGCTATTACTTCTGTCAAACGCAGAGGGGCCCTACGAATTGCCGAGGAGAAGTTTGCAGAGATGTTGCTGCCGCGCAGGCGCGAAAAGATTCTATCCGACGCTGGCAACAGCAATGGAGCTGCAGTACTGCAGGCAAGTGGACCAGGGAACTGATTCCCGAGCTGGAGCCATGATTAGAACGGCCACATGGAGAGGTCGACTTCTACCTGACACAGTTTTTAAGTGGCTACGGCTACTTCGGGAATACCTCCACAGGATGGGCAAGGTTGAAAATCCGAATTGCTTATACTGTGGGCTTATAGACGACGTACTCCACACCTTTTTCGAATGCGATCACTTCGCACAGAAACGAAGAAGAGTGGAAGTAACACTAGGCGACCTACCTATCCCCGGGCAGTGTCATCCATAAAATGACCTGCGGAAATGACAGATGGGACGTGGTCAGCAGATATGCAAGGAATATTCTCCTCGCTGAATGGCAACATGGTTGCTTAGCCCAATAACGTGAGAGTAGCCAGAGAGCTCAGTAGCGCGCTTCCGTACCCGAAGTTATTCTAAACGCGGTCCCAGGTGCGGAAAATGCGCGGGCCGTGGGAGGTTAGGTTTTAGTGGGTAGCCCATAAGGAAAAGAAAGGGAGTCCTACACTCGGAGAGGCTCGATGCTACAAAGAGAGCAGCACCGAGGCTTAACAGCCCGGTTAGTGCATAAAGCATTTCCTCCTTCCACGTAACAAAAAAAAATAAAAAAATTATAATCAATGAATTATTTTTATAGTTAGATGTGAACTTATACACCTGACAATTTTTTTGATAATTGCAGCCATTTTGCTTCCAAATCGAAAGAACATCCGTTAAATGTGTTCTTTCTTTGCGATGTTTTCGAAAAATATTAGTGGTAGAAATAGGAAGCAATTAGTTTACAAATACCCGATAAGTACTGAACTGCATAATTCCTTAGAACATTTTTTTACTTTTATGGCGAATTTATTAACTATGCCGTGACCTATTAGTGTGGCTGACATAGGTTATTTTATGAAAAGTACGGACACCAAGGAATCGTGCACTTCCGTAAACATATGAAACCTAAACCAACTTGAAATTCATTGATCAACAGCAAAAATTCGACTAGTAAATCGATTTACGTATAAATGTCATTAGTAAATAATGGATGCACTCATAACGACATGTACTCATTGAGCATGTTAATTTATTCATTTCGTATGTTCGGAACATACGTCTGCAGAAGAATTTGTGGAATCGTTTTATTTATTTATGCCAGTTGGAAATCATCCTATCCCAGTTTTTTTTTTTATTTTCCATTTCATGATTTTTCACAAAAACGCCTTATATCAGAATTAGGTTGAAGAACGCCTGATCTCAGAGTGCTTTTCATTAACTCCCTCTTATGTCAAAATGCTTTGAACTTATGCTTAGATAGGGAGTTTTGAGATAGTGTAGTTTTGAACAAAATTCTGAATGACTAAACCAAATTAGCACTACCAATTCACGAAATATTTAGTAGAAAATTAATTCTTTCCCCCAAAACCTGCTGGCATTTACAAATTTATTATCACTACTGATATATTCCTACAGGTACTTTTCTACTACAATTTTCTCTGAAGGGGATTGAATTATTCCCCGTTTGCTTTACTTCGTAAAAGCAACCCGTCCAGATTTTTAAATTTGGGGGTGTTAAAGCTCTGTTATCATTGAATACCTCTAATAATTGAATCGTGATTCCCATGATAAAAACACCTTTTCTGACATTTTTGACGTTTTAACACAATAAACAAATTTTTAATTTCTCTATACACACATACATATACATGTTTTTTCTCAAACAAAAAACATTTAATATTTACTTTGATAATTTATTTATTTCCGAATTATATATAAAACTTCAGAAAAATTCGGGTTGATTCGACATGAACAATTGTTAATTTCGTTCATCGTGTGGTCCTCTTTTTCGCAGATCAAAGCTTCAGATTAAAAATGAATTCCTACAAGAACAGAAGTTTAATCGTAAGCAGAGTTGCCAGTGATGGTAGCCTTCAATGGATTTTGGAAGATTTCATGGCAACACCTTTTCTCGGAGGAAATATTGTTCTTAAATTTTTTTGGAGATCTTTGACCAAACGAATATTATACGACACAAGGTCTTCATGACTTTTTCGAAACATTTTCGCTTAAATTTTTTAAAATCGTACGAACAAAAAATCAACTTGGCCCAGTTTTTCAGTGCGAGTTAAAACTAGAGTTAAAGTTAACTAGAGTTTGATCCTGCTACTTTGGCCGCTTAAGCTAAGATGAGCAGTAAAATTTTATAGAAACTGACAAAGTGGCAAGGCAAAACTCTAGTTAACTTTAACTGTAGTTTAAGGCCGCACTCAAAAACCGAGCCTTGAAGCAGATTTCCTTTCATGCTTCTAATAAATTTCTTTAGAAAAAAAAATATTAATTGTACTTTATAAAAAACGCGTTGTTTTGTTTCTGAAAGAATTATTAATACTAGCCGTGTTTTTTTTTACACGCGTATACGTTTACGCTTAAACTTTATATGGACTACTAAGAGGCAAACTTTAAATACACCTCTGAAATTGCTGCGCATTAAATTAGTACTACTAATTTTTAATATGCATTATACTCAGATGTAACTGAAATATGTGTCTATGTTTCACCTCTACACTAATTCTATGTATCACCTCTTAAAATAGTGCGTGTCCACAATTCATCGCAACTGATTTAGATATATGTTATACCCAGACATACAACAGAAGGCTGTGTCTCCGCTTTTCGGTACAGCCTGTGCTGAAACTAGTTGTTTAACCAATGCCGCTAGATAGGTCTCCTAAGCATTATCTAAACGAAGCGTTTTTTTACGCGCAAACATAAACGTATACGCGTGTAAAAAAAAACTGGCCTATTATTGTGGTTTAAGTGGATCCTATTAAAATGGATTTCGAAATAACCAATTTCGACCAGGAGTCGAATGTATAGTTTATCGAGACTAGTGGCGAAATTATATCGCAAAATGAAAGTGGTGAACAAAATGATTGTGCTGAAGAGAACAGGGAAGATCTGCACCAAGTTATTTGAGCACAATGGAACTTGGCGAAAACATTTTTCAAAGAATATTGGGTAAGTTATGAGATTTTGTGTGAGTGTTTACTTTTTCGTTTCATAAGTTCCATATTTAATAAAAAATGAAGTGGGAAAGTCGAGTTGTAGTTTTGATTTAACCCAAGCATGGCGGAACGATACAAGGTGGCAGCATGGTGACATACCTACAAACATAAATAAAAGTTCCATGTACTTTGTTTTTGTAAATTCGATGGACAAATGTCAAAATCACCAAGTGCGTTACAGAGAATATTGTTTGTATTTTCAGATTTTGGCCTTGATGTAGAAAGCTTATACTTGATTGAGGATGAAGATTTGAGTGAAATTTTTCCTCATACAATGCTTGGTATGAAAATTAAGTTCAGGGATAGACTTTCGCATTGGCGACAAAACGATGTAAGTAATGATTTACATGGTTCTATAAAATTAGAGTTTGACTTTGAAATTAGGCATTTGTTTCCTTTAGCTTACAACTGCCAAACGATCCAATTCAAGGGTTTAAAGATAAGCTAGAACTACTCGAAGACGATTTGCGTGATGAAACCGGTAACGTGGTCGTCGCTGGAGATTTCAATGCAAGGGCTGTTGAGTGGGGAATGCCCCAGACTAACTCCAGAGGAAGGCTAGTGCTAGAAATGGCTGCCCGACTTGGATTGGTCATTCTGAATACCGGCACGACCCCGACATATCGGCGACCAGGCTTTGGACACTCTATCCCTGATATTACATTAGTATCGGAAAACCTGCTGTCAAATGCGGCTGGATGGAGTATCTCACGGGTAGTGACCATAACTACATTACCTTCCATCTTAATGACTCAGGGCAAAGTCGGACAGGGAGACCGCCCCGTATGAAAACAAAATGGGACGCCACTAAGGTTGACCCTGCAGGCCTGACGCGCTAGAACATGCGGAGGCATACAAAAGAGCAAAAAAGGTTCTCTGTGCCGCCATAAAGCAAGGCAAACTTGATAGCTGGAAAAAGCTTTGCAAAGAAGTTGATCGTGATCCTTGGGGACAAGGGTATAAAATAGTAATGGGGAAATTCCGCCCAACGAACCAAACGATGGATGAGGGAAAGATGCGAAGTATAGTAGATGCCTTGTTCCTCACTCGCACAAGCAGAGAGGGTGACCACGTGAGCTAAAAGCGGCCCTACAAAGAATGAAGCCCTGTAAAGGGCAAGACCGGATGGGATACCAGCTGAAGCAATAAGACTGGCTGCTAAGAGCAGTCCTGAGTTGCTGCTGCATATATATAACAAATGTCTGGAAGCCAGGATCTTTCCTACAAGGTGGAAGACAGCGCACCTCGTGCTAATCCCGAAAGGCAAGCGACACCCGAACTCCCCGTCGTCTTTTCGACCATTATGCATGCTCGAGACGGCCGGGAAAATGATGGAAACCCTCCTTAAACAACGGCTGATAGCAGCCATTGAAGATGGAGGTGGTCTATCCCATCGGCAGCATGGGCTCCGGAAAGGTCACTCCACAATAGATGCCATAGCCGAGGTTATAAATGCGGTAAGGAAAGCCGAAAGCGCGTGCCACCAAGCTATGCCGGTTGTCTTACTGGTCACGCTGGACGTGAAAAATGCCTTCAATTCCGTCAGGTGGGACGACATGCTCGATGCGCTGAAACACTCTTTCAAGGTACCTCCTTATCTACTAGCCATATTAAGGGACTACCTAAAAGATCGCCGGCTCACGTACGAAACAAATCAAGGTCAGAGAAAGGTGAGGATAACAGGCGGAGCAGCCCAGGGATCGGTGTTAGGTCCCGACCTCTGGAATGCTTCGTATGACAGCCTCCTTCGTTTGCACATGCCAGAAAGTGCTTTTCTTGTCGCTTTCGCAGACTACGTGGCTGCCGTAATTACAACACGGAACTGCGAGCTGGCGCAGCTTAAATTAAACCACGTAATGCGACAGAGAAAACTGAGATCGTAATCCTCACGAAGAGACGAATTCCCACCATTATGAATATGATGGTTGGAGAACAACAAGTACAAACACGCAGCTCCACGAAAACCCTTGGGGTGAGGCTAGATAGCAAGCTAACCTTCTCGTAACACTTTCAAGGAGTGTAATGGCCGCTTGGGCTGCAATATGTCTTTTTGCGTGTACCTATCCCCTTCTGAGATAAAATGTCTCGCATGCGAGAAATTGACTTAAGAACTTTATTGCCGCTCTAGGGCATTTAATTGATTACCTCTAGTAAAAACGACAAATTGTCACCTATTGGCTGAAACGTGAACAATAATCGCTTGGATTTTTTCAAGGTAAATCTGTCCGAAACTTGCAAATGCGCCAGAGTTAGTTAAATATGTCTCGTAGGCTAGAAAAATGGCAAAAAGTAGCAAAATCAAATCATTCATGTCATTCTGTCTTAGTTTTATTACAATGGTTGAAAATACGCATTTAAGTGACATTAAACATTTTCTCAAACGAAGTTAGGAAAATTTCAAAAACAGAAGCCAAAAGAAAGGAAGTCCGAGGGTATAAAAGAGCCTTAACGGCTACAGTTAGCCTCTCCTTCCTGTTTTTCATCGTACCACACGGACAGCTCCACTAAAAATATTCAGGCAGTTCGCGCAAACGACATGGGTGTTGTTTTCTCTTAAGAAGGTAAGAAATTTTATTTAAATCTCCTTAGATAGGAAATAATTATAGGGTCTTTTTTTTCAATAGGCGTGACTACCATATAGGCAGAAATTCATACCCACACTCATCGCCTCCTGACCAGTTGGAAGTCATTTTCCCATTGCACATAGGTGAGGGTGTGGAAGCTTTTTGGTTACGAACCATTTGTACCCATTGGAGCTGAGGAGCATCCAGTGTGAGCATCCACTAATTCCAAAGCGACAAACGAAGATTAAGAATATAGAAGGATCCCGGGGCTTGTTTTTACCACCCCGCCTCATCCAAGCACCATCAGGCGCACATGAAATAGGCAGCATTTTCGTCGCTGTTTTTCATCCACCACCCTTTCCCCACAAAACAAAAAAAAAAAACAAGGAAAAAGTATAATAATAAAAAAAATAATAATTAAATTATTTAAAGAACAAAAAAATTAATAAATAAATTTTGGTTAACAAAAATATTCAAACTAAATTTTGCGGCTACCGAACGGTTTTATGTGTCACTGTAAGCGATCGCATTCCCTTACAGTGTAAGTCACATCATAGCCCAAAAACAAAACCAAAGCAAGAAATTTGTCAAACAGATATTCCAACTGCATCAACACCGCTGAAAGGCCTTTCATCGCTGGATTGCATCACCCACATACATACCTACCACCACCATAAAGTATGTAAATAATATTGTACCAATATCTTTGTCGCCTTTGTTATTGTTTGGATTTTTTTTTGCTTTGATTTGCAACCAAGACAAATCGGCATATTAGTGGGCAGAATTACCTACCTACTGTACATACATCGGTACACCTGCTGTGCGCACTTATGTATGTAAATTCGTAAAAATCGTTTTGTAGCTAAAAAGGGTCTACATAACTATGTATGTAAAGCCGAGATGGGCACATTAAGTTTAAAAAAATGTACGTTCAATAGCTTAAATTAGCTTAAGATTTAATTATTTACCATTATTATTTGGTTGGTTTGCGTGAATACAAACAAAACAAACTACTTTATTATGTTAAATGTATAAAAATTCCTAAAAAAAGAAAAAGAAAAAAAGAGAAAATATTATCATCAGGTGCAAAAGTACAGTCTATCGTTCTTTCGAAGCAACTAAGTTTTGATCGTAGTATTTGTCGTTACAGTCCGTAAATTTTGCTACAAAACCTAAACAAACGAAAAACAAAAAAAAAAAACACATATTATTTTTTTTAAATGTAAAATCAACCAAATAATCGTGGAATGCCCCTCCGATGCAAATATACATACATTTCTATATAGTTATGAACCGGCATATAATTTTTTTGTACAAGTTTAAGAAAATAGGAAAACAAAAATTTCATATGAATACCTAAATCAAAGAGGGCAACAAAAACTCTTTGCCGAGTGTAGCTTGTTGTTGGCTTATGAGGCCCTGGTATGTCCAGTCATTTCACTCTAGTAAATATACGTAATTTTGCTATATGATTATTGATTACCTTTTGCTCATATGATTTTCCGTCCGTAAGTTTTTTGCATTCTTTGTTTTCTTCTCAAACCGGGTCAATTTACATATACCTCGTAACAGTATATAATATTGATAAATTGTTATAGAGTACGTTTTTGATGAGAAATTTTCGATACGCGTTGAAATTATAAAAGTTTAAAATATATTTGAAACCCCGTTTTTCATGGAACTCCCCCCTTCCTATTAGTCTACCAACCTACATACACACTTATGCACATAAATATGAATTTTTTCCAGATGTAAGTTAAAGAAAAACAAACAAATATTTACCCAAAAATATAAGGAAATAAAGTCAGCAAGTAATTTTTATGACGCCCTGGTATTTTCAGTAAACTACCTATCGTCAATAATGCTTTTGTCAATTGATCTGCTATACTGTAATGATATGAATTTATTTGGATATTCAACGTTCTAACGTACATGTAACGACAGTCTGTCTCCATATTGGCTTAAATGAGTGGCAGAGCGTATATGCGTCTATGTGTTTAGGTGATTTGTGTCCAGGTCCGTGCCTTAGCCGCAATGTTGCATTAACATAATATTAACATAATAACATTAACATTGACAACATTGTACTGATAGTGAACACAATGTTGCAGTGTTATTTTCAGTAAACTACCTATCGTCAATAATGCTTTTGTCAATTGATCTGCTATACTGTAATGATATGAATTTATTTGGATATTGAACGTTCTAAGGTACATGTAACGACAGTCTGTCTCCATATTGGCTTAAATGAGTGGCAGAGCGTATATGCGTCTATGTGTTTAGGTGATTTGTCTCCAGGTCCGTGCCTTAGCCGCAATGTTGCATTAACATAATATTAACATAATAACATTAACATTGACAACATTGTACCGATAGTGAACACAATGTTGCAGCGGTGTTGGCATCATGCTGTTATAATAAATAAAATGTCACCATGCTGCTAATAACTTAGCAACATTGATGAATGCCATGCACCTATGTGTTTGTTTTGTTCTGTATTATGTATGGGGATGTGTATTTGTGCAAGGCTATGAGCGCGTGAATGCATCAGTGGGAGCGGTCAAGGCACGAACCAAATGTATCTGTGTAGGTGTTCGTTGTGTGGAGCGGTAAGCGTATGAATGTATGGGTGCATGATTGTATAGATGGAAAATACGGGAAAGCCGAAAAGAAAGTTTGACATGTAATGGTAAAAATTTTCCGTTTCTGGGTAACGTTCCTTACCACGGCGGTAGCTATAAGAAGGGGCAAAATGAGCCAACGGACCAAAGTGTTATTTCATCAGTGGCAGTGAGTGCAAGTGGAAAGTGGTTAACAAAAAAAAAAAAAAATTGTTGAATAAGTTTTTAGTGCGCGCCTCAAACCGAAAAAGCCTGTTTACTAAATTTTGTTGCGAAGTACCTTTTTTTAATTGTGTAGTGCGCGGTGAAAGGTGTCTCGCGACCGCTAGAACCAGGCAAATCTGGTTTGCCAGCTAGCCCCCGATCCTGACCGTTGCAGCAGAAATAAATTAGACCACAAAGGCTATCGCCACCGCTAAAACCAGGTAAGTCGGATGGTTTTCACTGCCCTTGGATTTTTTTGCCTTCCTCCAACTTGGCATGCCCAGTGGGAAGCTGGCTTCTATATAGCCAATTTTCCAAGCAAGCCAAGAGCAAACTTGCATGCATGTATGCACGCCTTCATACAGATATATGTACGTCGGCGAGTATTTAATCACGCAGACAACAAAAAAAAAAAAGAAAATAAAAATAAAATAAATTTTATGCCAGAAATGCTGCAAGACTAACGTTTTTTTTGTATCTTAATAGGGCACTCCCTGCTGGAAAGAAGCCGCTGAGAGAATTTAGAGTTTCGTTTTACGGCTTAAAAAGGCAAATTAGCGGCATCAAACTCCCGACGGCACTCCACGTCTACAACCACGTATACAACAACAACCACATCACCGGTTGAATTGGCTACATACCGCCCGGCAAGTACCCACACGCACTACACTATATTTTTGATTTGGTGGCGCACACTACAACAACAACCACTACAGCAATTTTTTTTATCGGCAATATACGGCCGCAACAACCACAACAGCATCTGTTTTATATTGGCGACGTACCGCTCTACAACAACGGTTTTATATTGGCGGCATAACGCTCAACAACAACTACACCATTTTTGCTATATTGGCGGCAACACCAACCGCAACCGGTATTTATTTTCTACTTGGCGACATACCGCCCAACAACACTACAACAACGTTTGTAAATTGGCGACAAGAATTGCCACGCATCCACAAGCACTACATTATGTTTAGTGTTTTGCCTGCGCTCACCACAACAACATCTGCAAAAACACAATAAAATTGGCAGAACCGACAGCATTTTTTACCGGCGGCGTTGAGCACCAACAACAACAGCCACGACACCACATACAACAAAAATCATTTAGGAACACACAACTCGGATCAACCCAATCTGCAACGACAATTGTGAAGAAACACGGCAGCAACAACCACAACAAAGTTGGCAGCAACCTTTAATCATTTTGGAGCTAGTTCAGTACTTTGGCAACATAAATAACAACAAACACCAGCGGAGGGAGGAGCGTTCCGGCTGTAGAGCGGATGAATACTATTACCTTCATATATTTTTTACATACTATTACCTGTATTATCTGAATATTGTCACGAGGGGCATAACTAGTTCATAGGAAACGGGAAAAAAGGAGGGCATTCTATTTCCGGGGCTAAGCATCTTTTTGTTCAAATATAAAATTCGGAGTTTCACGTTCACACACATATTTTATAAGTTAATGGTGGAACTTTTTCCTCCATCATTTTTTTCTTTTCGTTTCTTCATTTTCTCCTTTTTTTACTTTTTCTTTTCGGTTTGACGTTTATTTTTTGTAGATATTTTCATATGATTATCTGCTACCATATACACAATTTTATTGGCACATGGTTTCTGCTACCTATGGTAGTATCAACTCAAAATCTTCGAATTTTGATTTTTTTTCTGCCATATTTTTTTTGTTATTTTTTTCCTGTACTTACTTTTATTATAATTGACAACATCAATCGCAACATCACACCCCGAGTTTACACATGATTTTGTGCCTTCAGCACTAAAGACATTTTTTTGTCGAATATTCATTTTTTTTTACCTTCGCATTTAATCATCACGCTGGTAGATTTGATACTACCAAAGCACTCATTACCAAAGATCACTAGCGAGTGCTCTTGGTTGAGTGTTTGAGGGTGGCTATTTTGAGTATGGTCATAGGTACATATGTATGTTTTTGACTCTTGCTATTTCAGCGAATTCAGCACATCCACTCAACTGCACCGGCGCCGTTGGAGTACGAGTATACGGGTGAGTGAAAATTGAGCACAATATTTTTGCTAATACACATATTTGAGTGTATGTACATGTGTTAGCACAGATTCGTGCTCTTGCAAAAATAGAACAGGAATTAGCAAATCAGAAAAAAATAAAAACAGATTGCAACGAACATATGTACATGCAGGAAAAACGTCACAAACGTACATTTGCACTTACATACATACCTTTTGTTTTCATAAACATATAAATTCTTTTGCTTGGATGACCTACTTTTGCGTTGTACACATTTGATCTTATGTTTACTTGAGCGGTTGCGGTAGGTCAGGGATTAGGGTACTTGATTTTTTTTTGTTCACCCTCTTATTTTATTTTGTTTGAATTCGTATCTCTAGGATTTGGAATTAGCTCCTATTAATAATATTACATTAGGGCGGCCCAAAAATTTAAATTATTTTTTTTGCATTTGAGTTCAGACACTTTTTCTATTAGTTGTAGGTATTTTTTTATTGAATTGAATTTGAAATGTATCTACTTCCTCTTGCACTCTCATGAATTCTTAATATTCATTAGTAATAAGAATTAGCATTAAGTTTGAACAATTTTTTTTATTGTTACTTCTAGTAAATTTTTGGAAATCCTTGGCAAAGTATTTTATATTAAACTCGGAGATTAAGGTTTTTTTTTTAATTACTGAACCAGTAGCAGGGAGTTTGTCGGTAATTTGTAAACCAAAAATTTTGTAAATAAATTATAAAAATTATGTTTGGATGAAAAATTTTAGATCTTTTCATAATGCAGGGCTAAAGTTTTAAGTTTGGTGTTGGTGCTGCGCTTGTGCGCGGAAAGGTTGGGTGAAGGTGAGTGTTTAGGGAAAATGACTGATTGACAGGGGACAGACTTATGTCAGGTTTGGGGGCACTGTAAGGAAGTAGGAGTCAGCACAGTGCCCACGGTGCGGGGCAAGTTGCACTGCAGAGGGAGGGTAGACTCCACCTGACAGGACAGGCCTTCATCTTTTCCCCCTCTTAACTGTGCCCCTCACGTATGTTTCTATCTTTTTCAGCTTTCCCTTCCTTTTCTCATCATGCAGATATTAACCCCTATTTTGTTCATGTGGCTGCGGGTGAGGTCGGTGGTACAATACCCCGCCCACAACGACGAGCTAGCCTGGGCCCGCAAGCATACCTGCTTGCCGCCGCTCCTCACCACCCAAACAGTCAGCCACGTGACATACATGTTACGTCATTCATTTGGTTAATAGTTTTTGAAAACCATGTTAATTTATTTAAATTAATTTATTACGCTAGAGAATGGAAACGGTTTCTATTCAATTATGGTTTCGGTCAAAAATTTGAATCCACATTGAAGTTATAAACCTTAAGAAAAAAAAATAAAATTTATTTTACTTTTATAGCGCTTGTTATGGAATGCCCCAGCTAATCTTAGTCCATGCACATACACATTTACGCACTTACCTATAAACATATCCTAGTTGTAGTTGAAACAAAAAATAAAAGAAGAAGGGAAAAATAGAAACAAACAAGCAATGTTACATAAATATGAATCCTAGATATAAGTAAAAAGCGTAAGCTAGTGTTTTTTCTATGATAGCCTGGTATGACTAGCCACATGAAAGATAGGTAAATTATAACCAGATTTCTATTTGCCCTTTAGTATAACAACTTTATACATAAGCCGCTAATAAGCGTGTAATGTTAGGGTTGTCCTAAATATTTTGTATATTTTAGTAACGAATATTAAGAACTAGGGTTAATCCTAAACATCGTTGCAAATAAGAATAAGGATTGCATTTTTGATTGTAATTTGGCAATTAATTATTATGTTTAATAAACGTTGAATTGTTATCGATTTGAAAATATGAATCTGTAAGTTTTTTTTTGTATGTTCCTGGAGGCAAATGTGTTGATGACATAAAAGTAGTACACGTTTTTTTTGGGGATCTTCGATTATATTCGCATCGAAGATCATGGTAGGTGGGGTAAAGACAGCGAGTGTCGACTATCGTCTTAGACCTCGCCCTAATAGTCACTTAAACAGATGTCCGCTTTCTCCCCTTTAGCATTTAAAGTTCGTTGTTTGGTTCTTTTGAGTGGGTTAGATACCGATCTCGTTGTTTTGTTTCGTTTAGTACATATGTATCTAGTTTTTGAGTTAAGGGAAGGTAGCTCCTGTATTTAGATTCTGGTTTGGAGTCCTAAAATTAAACTTTATGTAATGTCGGTTGAGACATGGCAAAAACCCAACCCATCCCGAAAGAGCTACGGTCAAGAGGACTCCCCCGCCGTGACCTCTCAACTGCCTGTGTGGTTACCAGAATTCCATCCAATGGTAACGTGCCTCTTCATATGTGTATGCGTACATGTATGGGGAATCACACACACATACAAACATTATATACCCCTTCTCTTCGTGTGTAGGTTACATACATTTTTTGGCGCCCAACGTGTGTGGCCAGCTAATGTAAGCTTTTGGGTCAGCTAATGCCAGCTGTTGCAAGCTAAGGCTCGCTAAGGCCAGCCATTGCCTTCCCAAATGTTAAGATGCAAACACCAAGTCTCTGTTGATTTGATTATGATCGTGTGTAGACATACACACACATAGGTAGAATCAATAAATAGCTTTTTATTAGCTGCCGCACGCCTTTTGGTTGTGTTAAGGTAAATTTTTATTGAATTATTCATATTAAACTAATATCGCATCACACCTGCCGATGTTGTTTAGATGGGTTTCGTCTAACTTCCGCAAGTGGAGATGTGGGAATGGATAGTCTAGTTTGATAAAACTACGATGCTGGTGATGCAGCCGGTATACCATGCCGGGAATTTTATTATTCTTTTCTAGCCTTTCATTAATTCAGTATACTAGTATAGCAAATAACACCCGCTATAAATATTACTGCAACTCACACCACAATTTTGCTCGCTTGTCTTCTTAGGCATTGGAAGCATTATTGGTCTATTACGTTATTGCTTGGCAATACAGTTTAATACAATTACAGAATACTGAGTATTTGGAGAAAGCCGGCAGTACTGATTGTCCCTAAAATATATTTTTCCTTGCTTAGCTGATGGATTGATTTTAACTTTCAACTGTCATAATCTCGAATAGGTTTACATATGGCTTGGATCCTAATTTTGTAATGTTCTAATTGTTGTCTGGAACTTGTGAGCATGCAGCCTTGCGTCCACTTGCCGAACAATAAGAATTGCTCAAGTTTTGATCATCCTCCATTTAGTATCCTTTCGTTCTTAGATTCAATAACCCAATTTAAATTTTCACGGTCATCAAGTTAATGTGTATTATTAGTCAATAATACTACCCTTTTGTTTTTGTTATCAACACATGTCGTACCCAGGAACAGTATAGTCTTGTTATTTTGAAATAATGCCTTTACACAGAAGTCCAAAACAACCCCCGCGGTTAGAACTTGCCCCAGAAAACCAATGTGCTATTTGTAGCCGGGAAATAAACAATACTCACCCTTGTTTTTTGTTACCCTGTTAACATCTTTTTCATAAACTGTGTTTTGAAAGTTGGTTCGATGAGAATAATGTTTGCTACATTTGCAAAAAAGAAATAAGTCAGCGAGACTTGTAAGTAGTAGTAGGAAACTGCTCACCAGGAGCAATTCCAAAGATACCTTCTGCTTCAGCCTCAGATAGAACAATCATAACCCGAAGTTTGACGAGTGCTTTGAATCAAGCTCAAACTTCACAACCTCAGGATTTACAAGAGCGACGTAACGACGAGGCCGGCGCAATGCAGTCGTCTGCATTAGGTAATAGTCATAGCCTTGATAATACTCACGTTCCTCCACCCAGACAACCAAATAGAAGACGAGGTAGACCCAATCGTTCAGGAAATACCCGTCGAAATAATGAGGTAGACTACACCGTAGTCCAAGGAATGATTGAACAATCCATAACCCGTATCATGTCAACGTTAAATGTTAATGACCCTAACTCCCAGCCAAGCTCTAGCCCTAGTAATACCCAAGGATTATTACCTGCGATTCAGTCGCCAGCGGTAGTTCCTCGAAAGGTTGCAAACACCATGCAAAAGTGGAATCTCCAATTCGATGGATCTTCTGAGGGGTTAGGAGTCGAAGAATTTATTTATCGCGTTGAATCCCTCACGGATGAAAATTTAGATAGTGATTTTACTTCTATGTGAAAGCACATACATATACTTTTCGTTGGAAAAGCACGAGAATGGTATTGGCGATACCACAAACAAGTCAATCAAATAGTTTGGTCGAACATTTGTGCATCCCTTCGCCAACATTACAAAGATTATCGCTCTGACTTTATGAGTCGAGAAATGGTTCGGTTCAGGAAGCAAAAGCCCGATGAATCATTTCGGCGTATTATGATGCCGTCGCTTCCCTAATTGACAAATATTCTGTCAGAATAGAGGAAGAAGAATTATTAGAGATACTTAAACATAACTTACGTCCAGAAACCCGACAAAAACTGTTGTACCAGGATGTACACTCTATTGGTCATTTGCGGCGTTTGGTCAAAATGGGTGAAAACTTGACACAAGAGCTTAGTGGTCTAATAGACACCCTTAGTAAACCAAAACCAAATTTCAATCGACGCCAAGTATGTAGTCTGGAGGAAGCAAAGTCAGTTTATTCCGACAATGAAAGAACTGAAGTTGAGTTAGCAGCCATTCACAGTAGCCAAGCAAAGTTAAAGTGTTGGAACTGTGATGAGATTGGGCATATCTGGGAAAACTGTCTAGCTGATCGTCGTATTTTTTGTTATGGATGTGGTGCTCTTAATTTGTACAAACCCCAATGTCCAACATGCGTTCGGAAGTTTTCGGAAAACCGACGCACGGGTGCATCCAATCCCAGCCGGATGCCCCCGCAAGCAAAAATAGTTTACCTTTGCCTTTATTACAAAGGGAGCCTTTAACAAGAGACTCATCCACAGAGGTGGAAAATATTCCCGAAAATGTACCCATTCGATTTCGTCCTTACGAGGAGCGTTGGCAAAATTATTTGCAAGTGAGAAATCGAATATTTAGTGATGTTAACCCCAAGATTTGTAAACGACATTTAAGACTGAAATCATTTTACGAAAATGTAAAAAGAAACCAACAGCTGTTAGTGTCAACAGTCTTTAGCAACCAAAGTGATTTGCGTAGCTACGCCGAGATTTCCTTCCTTACATTTACAGAACTAGGTTTGTTAGATACTGGTGCAAATATTAGTTGTATTGGCTCATCGCTTGCGTCCGAAGATTTTACGAGATTTCCTGAATTCAAACGGTTGAAGTCATATGCCACAACCGCTGATGGGGGAAAACAGCATATCATAGGTGTACTTGACGTTATTATGACCTATAAGTCGCTACAAAAGTCAATTAAACTATATGTTATACCATCTATCAAACAAAAGCTCATTTTAGGCCATGACTTTTGAAAAGTCTTTGAACTTGCTCCAAATGTCATATGTTCACTCGAACAATTCTCTGATTCCATTACATCTGACGAAGTCCACAACAAAAGCAGCAGCTAGGTCGCACTACATCGATACAGCAGGATATCGATGTAGGAAGAGCGAAGCCTATTAAACAGCGTTTTTACCCAGTAAGTCCAGCTGTGGAAAAGCTTCTTTATGAAGAAATAGACCGTAGGCTGGAACTTGATGTGATTGAACCTTCTGAAAGCGCGTGGAGTTCTCCAATGAGACTTGTTATTAAGCCAAACAAAGTTCGACTTTGCCATTACCTAGCATCGATGGTATCTTTTCTAGACTGCCTAAGGCAAACATAATTACCAAATTAGATTTAAAGGATGCATATTGGCAAATAGAGCTCAGTCCCGAGTCTAAAAATTTGACAGCTTTTACGGTTCCCGGTCGTCCGCTATACCAATTTAAGGTAATGCCGTTCGGCCTTTGTAACGCGCCGTCGACCATGTGTAGATTGATGGACACAATCATTCCGCCAGATCTCCGACATTTTGTGTTCGGATATTTAAACGATTTATGTATTTTGTCCGAAGATTTATCATCACATCTGTCTGTTTTAGTTCGCCTCGCTGAGCAGTTTCGTAAAGCCAATTTAATGCTCAACGTAGCTAAGAGTCAATTTTGCGTAACAAGCATTAACTATCTAGGATATATCATCGGAAGTGGAGGTATATGTACAGACCCTGAAAAGATAGCTTGTATCTTGAATTGGCCTGCGCCAAGAAATCTGAAACAGGTGTGAGGATTTCTCGGTGTCTGCGGATGGTATCGGCGATTCAGCCATAACTTCGCCGAACTTACTTATCCCATAACGGAAGTACTTTCGACGAAGAAGAAGTCTGAATGGACATCCGAGGCGCAGCGAGCCATGGATCAGTTAAAACAAATATTGACCTCTGCCCCGGTCTTGACAAATCCCGATTTTGAGAAAAAGTTTATTTACACTGTGACGCCAGCGATGTGGGTGCGGAGCTGTCCTAGAACAGTTGTCTGACGACAATGAAGAAAAACCCATCGCTTTCATGTCAAAAAATTGAGCCGTGCCCAACGCAATTATAGCGTAACGGAGCGCGAGTGTCTAGCCGTAATACTTGCCATTGAGAAGTTTAGGTGCTACTTAGAACTTCAGGAGCTTGAGGTGGTGACGGACCATTCCAGCCTTTTATGGCTGATGCGCCAACAAAACGTATCTGGTAGACTGGCACGGTGGATATTCAGGTTGCAACAATTTAGGTTTTCGATTTCCCATAGGAAAGGCAAAGAGCATGTTGTTCCGGATGCCTTATCCCGGCTATAGGAAGACGAAATAGCCGAATTGGATATGGGACCTGTAATTGACCTCGAATCAAATGCTTTTGACGACGATGCCTATGCAAAGCTTAAAGTTAAATACCAAGAAAACAAAGAGAAGTTTCCTGATATAAAAATAGTAGACAAATCTTTGTATATGCGCACAGAACATACAGTTGGTAATGAAGTTGATGATAAGTATTCTTGGAAATTATGGGTTCCCGAAAGGCTAAGGAACCATGTTCTCAAGCAGGCCCATGACAGTTGCACTTCATCTCATGCAGGTGTACAGAATACCATTGAGAAGTTGCGGCGTTATCTTTTTTGGCCTGGTTTAGCAAAAGATGTACGCGCTTATATAGCTCAGTGCGACAAGTGTAAGGAGAACAAAGCCACGAATGTAACCCTTCGTCCACCTATGAGTTCCCATAGTCCGACGTGTAGACCGCTTCAACGGTTATATATTGACCTGCTTGGCCCGTACCCGCGCAGCAAAACCGGCCATATAGGGATTCTAATCGTCTTAGACCATTTCAGCAAGTATCATTGGATACAACCCCTTAAAAAGTTTACGTCTGCGGCCATCCAAGACTTTTTGTTGAAGAATATATTTCAGAGTTTCGGTGTGCCCGAAACTATAGTCAGTAATAATGGCACACAGTTTAAGTCTAACGACTTTAACGCCTTCCTGACAGAGCTTGGTATTCATCATTTATGTACTGCGTTGTACTCTCCTCAAAGTAATGCTGCAGAGTGGGTGAATCGTTCACTATTAGGCGCCATTCGTTCATACCTGAATCATGATCAGACTGAGTGGGACGTACACCTGACTAGTTTTTCATGTTCCTTACGATCATCATTGCATCAATCCCTAGGGTGTTCTCCATATAGAGCATTATTCGGATTGGACATGATAACGCATGGATCAGATTATCAGTTATTGAAGGAGTTATCGCTGTTAGAAGAGGCAGTAGTGCCGATTGCGCGATCAGATAATTTGGCCTTGCTTAGAAAAGATATTCAAGCAAACATAGGTAAAGCTTATGAACGCAATGAAAAAAAGTATAACTTGCGCTCAAAGAGAGTATCGTTCAGGGAAGGTCAAGAAGTCTATCGCCGAAATTTTGTCCAAAGTAAATTCACTCAAAATTTTAATGCCAAACTAGGTCCACTGTTTGTCAAATGCAGAGTTCGTAAAAAACTTGGAAACTGCTACTATCCACTTGAAGACTTGCAAGGTAAAGAGATAGGTACTTATCATGCTAAGGACATTCGTAGTTAGTTCCCCCTAATACTCCGTCTTACGGTGTCGTATTATAGGGTTTTGTAATGGTCGATTGGGCTGCAATATATCTTTTGCGTGTACCTATCCCCTTTTGAAATAAAATGTCTCGCAGGCGATAAATTGACTTAAGAACTTTATTGCAGCTCTAGGGCATTTAACTGATTACCTCTAGTAAAAACGACAAATTGTCACCTATTGGCTGAAACGTGGACAATAATCGCTTGGATTTGTCTAAGGTAAATCTGTCCGAAACGTGCAAATGCTGAAATGCGCCAGAGTTAGTTAAATATGTCTCGTAGGCTAGAAAAACTGCAAAAAGTAGCAAAATCAAATCATTCATGTCATTCTGTCTTAGTTTTACTACAATGGTTGAAAAGACGCAGTTAAGTGACATTAAACATTTTCTCAAACGAAGTTAAGAAAATTTCAAAAACAGAAACCAAAAGATAGGAAGTCCGAGGGTATAAAAGAGCCTGAACGGCTACAGTTAGCCTCTCCTTCCTGTTTTTCATCGTACCACACGGACAGCTCCACTAAAAATATTCAGGCAGTTCGCACAAACCAAATGGGTTTTGTTTTCTCTTAAGAAGGTAAGAAATTTTATTTAAATCTCCTTAGATAGGAAATAATTATAGGGTCTTTTTTCAATAGGCGCGACTACCATATAGGCAGAAATTCCTACCTACACTCATCGCCTCCTGACCAGTTGGAAGTCATTTTCCCATTGCACATAAGTGAGGGTGTGGAAGCTTTTTGGTTACGAACCATTTGTACCAATTGGAGCTGAGGAGCATCCAGTGCGAGCATCCACTAATTCCAAAGCCACAAACGAAGATTAAGAATTTAGAAGGATCCCGGGGCTTGTTTTTACCACTCCGCCTCATCCAAGCACCATCAGGCGCACATGAAATAGGCAGCATTTTCGTCGCTGTTTTTCATCCACCACCCACTTGCAGAACAAATTAGTGCACAGTGTGACAAAAATTAAAATTGTCATAGTGAAAAAAAAGTCCCAAAAAAACAAAAAAAAAAAACGAAAAAAAACGAGGGATAAGCAAAAAAATAATAAGTTTAGCGCAGTGAATTAAATGGAAAAAGCTAGGAAAAGTAGTAAAAATTGGTGCTAAACAAAAGATTTTGTAGAAAAAAAGAGATAAAGTTAGTTTACAAAGGCCTAATATAAGGTTAAACATAACTAAAAGGAACAATAGAAAGAAAGGTGAATGCAAAATATAAAGAGTAACTGTGTTATATCGAAAAAAATTATGTGTGAAAATATTTGGGTGCATATGTGTGGTAGGCATACCTAACCCCGTCTTTCCCCACAAAACAAAAAAAACAAGGAAAAAGTATAAAAATAAAAAAAATAAAAATGAAATTATTTAAAGAACAAAACAATTAATAAATAAATTTTGGTTAACAAAAATATTCAAACTAAATTATGCGGCTACCGAACGGTTTTATGTGTCACTGTAAGCGATCGCATTCCCTTACAGTGTAAGTCACATCATAGCCCAAAAACAAAACCAAAGCAAGAAATTTGTCAAACAGATATTCCAACTGCATCAAAACCGCTGAAAGGCCTTTCATCGCTGGATTGCATCACCCTTATACATACCTACCACCACCATAAAATATGTAAGTAATATTGTACCAATATCTTTGTTGACTTTGTTATTGTTTGGATTTTTTTTGCTTTGATTTGCAACCAAGACAAATCGGCATATTAGTGGGCAGAATTACCTACCTACTGTACAAACGTATGTACATACATCGGTACACCTGTTGTGCGTACTTACGTATGTAAATTCGTAAAAATCGTTTTGTAGCTAAAAAGGGTCTACATAACTATGTATGTAAAGCCGAGATGGGCACATTAAGTTAAAAAAAATGTACGTTCAATAACTTACATTTTTTTTTAAGATTTAATTATTTCCCATTATTTTTTGGTTGGTTTGCGTGAATACAAACAAAACAAACTACTTTATTATGTAAAATGTATAAAAATTCCTAAAAAAAAAGAAAAAAAAAGAGACAATCATAATCATCAGGTGCAAAAGTACAGTCTATCGTTCTTTCGAAGTTTTGATCGTAGTATTTGCCGTTATAGTCCGTAAATTTACCTACCAAACCTAACCAAACATAAAGAAACCAAAAAAAAAAAAAAACAAATTATTTTTTTTAAATGTAAAATCAACCAAATAATCGTGGAATGCCCCTCCGATGCAAATATACATACATTTCTATATAGTTATGAACCGGCATATAATTTTTTTGTACAAGTTTAAGAAAATAGGAAAACAAAAATTTCATATGAATACCTAAATCAAAGAGGGCAACAAAAACTCTTTGCCGAGTGTAGCTTGTTATTGGCTTATGAGGTCCTGGTATGTCCAGTCATTTCACTCTAGTAAATATACGTAATTTTGCTATATGATTATTGATTACCTTTTGCTCATATGATTTTCCGTCCGTAAGTTTTTTGTATTCTTTGTTTTCTTTTTCTCAAACCGGGTCAATTTACATATACCTCGTAACAGTATATAATATTGATAAATTGTTATAGAGTACGTTTTTGATGAAAAATTTTCGATACGCGTTGAAATTATAAAAGTTTGAAACATTATTGAAACCCCGTTTTTCATGGAACTCCCCCCTTCCTATTAGTCTACCTACCTACATACACACTTATGCACATAAATATGAATTTTTTCCAGAAAGAAAAACAAACAAACATTTACCCAAAAATATAAGGAAATAAATTCAGCTAGTAATTTTTATGACGCCCTGGTATTTTCAGTAAACTACCTATCGTCAATAATGCTTTTGTCAATTGATCTGCTATACTGTAACGATATGAATTTATTTGGATATTGAACGCTCTAACGTACATGTTACGTCATTCATTTGGTTAATAGTTTTTGAAAACCATTTTAATTTATTTAAATTAATTTATTATCATCTTAGACCTCGCCCCAATAGTCACTTAAACCGATGTCTGCTTTACCCCCTTTAGCATTTAAAGTTCGTTGTTTGGTTCTTTTGAGTTGGTTAGTTACCGATCTCGTTGTTTTGTTTCGTTTAGTTGGTTGAGACATGGCAAAAACCACCCCATCCCGAAAGAGCTACGGTCAAGAGGACTCCCCCGCCGTGACCACCCAACTGCCTGTGTGGTTACCAGAATTCTATCCAATGGTAACGTGCCTCTTCATATGTGTATGCGTACATGTAAGGGGAATCACACACACATACAAACATTACATACCCCTTCTCTTCGGGGGTAGGTTACAGGAGCCTGCGAGAAAACTGCACAGACCATAGGATACTTATACTTAAGTCGATTAATGGCAAACACAGGCGGGCCAAGGCCATGTATAAGAAAGCTGCTTGCTTCCGCTTCGGATTCTATACTCTTGTACGGTTCAGGATTCTATAATCTTTGCGCGGATGCTATGAAATTCTGAAAGTACCGAGCAGCTATTACTTCCGGCCAACGCGGAGGGGCGCTACGAATTGCCTCAGCTTACCGCACGGTATCCGCAGACGCAGTTCTTGTTATTGCGGGAACTATACAAATGCATCTTCTCGCTGAGGAGAGGAAATCAATTTACCACCTCCGAGGAGAAGTATGCAGATATGTTGCTGCCGCGCAGGCGCGAAAATTTTTATCCGACGCTGGCAACAGCAATGGAGCTGCAGTACTGCAGGCAAGTGGACCAGGGAACTGATTCCCGAGCTGGAGCCATGATTAGAACGGCCACATGGAGAGGTCGACTTCTACCTGATACAGTTTTTAAGTGACCACGGCTACTTCCGGGAATACCTCCACAGGATTGGCAAGGTTGAAAATCCGATTTGCTTATACAGTGGGCTCATAGACGACGTACGCCACACCTTTTTCGAATGCGATCACTTCGCACAGCAACGAAGAGGAGTGGAAGTAACACTAGGCGACCAATCCCCGGGCAGTGTCATCCATAAAATGACCTGCGGAAACGACAGATGGGACATGGTCAGCAGATATGCAAGGAATATTCTCCTCGCTAAACGACAAGATGGTTGCTTAGCCCAATAATGTGAGAGTAGCCAGAGAGCTCAGTAGCGCGCTTCCGTACCCGAAGTTGTGCTAAACGCGGTCCCAGGTGCGGAAAATGCGCGGGCCGTGGTAGGTTAGGTTTTAGTGGGTAGCCCATGAAGGAAAAGAAAGGGAGTCCTACACTCGGAGAGGCTCGCTGCTACAGAGAGAGTAGCACCGAAGCTTAACAACCCGGTTAATGCATAAAGCATTTCCTCCTTCCACGAAACAAAAAAAAAATTATAATCAATGAATTATTTTTATAGTTAGATGTGAACTTATACACTTGACAAATTTTTTGATAATTGCAGCCCTTTTGCTTCCAAATCGAAAGAACATCCGTTAAATGTGTTCTTTCTTTGCGATTTTTCGAAAAATATAGAAATAGGAAGCGATCAGTTTACAAATACCCGATAAGTACTGAACTGCATAATTCCTTAGAACATTTTTTTACTTTTATGGCGAATTTATTAACTATGCCGTGACCTATTAGTGTGGCTGACATAGATTATTTTATGAAAAGTACGGACACCAAGGAATCGTGCACTTCCGTAAACCTATGAACATATGAAACCTAAACCAATTTGAAATTCATTGATCAACGTCAAAAACTCGACTAGTAAATCGATTTACGTATAAATGTCATTAGTAAATAATGGATGCACTCATAACGACATGTACTCATTGAGCATGTTAATTTATTCATTCTGTATGTTCGGAACATACGTCTCCAGAAGAATTTGTGGAATCGTTTTATTTATTTATGCCAGTTGGAAATCATGCTATTCCAATTTTTTTTTTTTTAATTTTCCATTTCAGGATTTTTCACAAAAACGCCTTATATCAGAATTAGGTTGAAGAACGCCTTATCTCAGAGTGCTTTTCATTAACTCCCTCTTATGTCAAAATGCTTTGAACTTGTGCTTAGATAGGGAGTATTGAGATAGTGTAGTTTTGAACAAAATTCTGACGTAAACAAATTCTGAAAGAATGACCAAACCAACTTAACACTTTATCAATTCACGAAATATTTAGTAGAAAATTAATTCTTTCCCCCAAAACCTGCTGGCATTTACAAATTTATTATCGCTACTGATATACTTCTACAGGTACTTTTCTACTACAATTTTCGCTGAAGGGGACTGAATTATTCCCCGTTTGCTTTACTTCGTAAAAACAACCCGTCCGGATTTTTAAATTTGGGGGTGTAAAGGTCCGTCATCATTGAATACCTCTAATAATTGAATCGTGATTCCCATGATAAAAATACCTTTTCTGACATTATTGACGTTTTAACACAATAAAACAATTTTTAATTTCTCTATTACACACATACATATATGTCGGTGCAGTATCTGATTTAGTTCATAAAATGTAGAACATACTGTATGTTCACTTCTACTTTGCTAAAACTACTTTGTCCATTCAATAAAGGTTGCATGTAACTATGATCGTAGTAGTATTTGCTTTAATGCAATGGCGTCTTTGATTGAATTTTCTGATTCGTTGTTCCAATTATACTATGAGAGATAGTATTTCATTACTCTTGATGTACCTACTTTTCACTGTACAATATTTTCTGCTGTGAGCGAGGTAAGAGCTAAAGTGCTCTACCGAGTGTGGTCCTGAACGCTTTGATATGGCTGAATAGAGTTTTCACTCAAGTGTAGATATGAAACAATCTAGTAGTTCTTGAGATAATGATTGAGAAAACTATAAAATTGTGTCAACCATTTTCATTACTTGAAATTACGTGAAGTCAAACAGAGCGTTCAGGAACTCACTGCGCATATCAGCAATTGTGAAATAATTTTATTGAAATTATAAAAATGTCGTGTGAGGAAAATTCTATTAATAAAGGAAATTACATTTTGAATGGTGAGCATTCCTCGACAAATGGTGAGCATTCCTCGACATCAGAAGTGGGATGGATCCCGCCTGAAGAAACCTCAAATGAATGTTGGCGCGCGCTTCTGGAGTCGCAAAATCGAAACTTCCAGGAGTTAATTAGAGCAATGCATAAACCTAATATTATAGAGCCAAAAGTTATCTCGTTGCCGAAGTTTAATCCAGATAGTCCTGGCGCTGACCCAATTTCGTGGTGCACTACAGTCGACATGATTTTTGCGGAAAATTCATTAGTGGGTAGTGCGCTAATCATATCCTTAAGTAAAGCTTTAGAAGGAGGTGCTTCGCAGTGGTTGTCACAAGTTTGCTTTGCTGGCATAACGTGGCAGCAATTTAAAGACTTGTTCGTGCAGCGATTCGTGGGTGTTGAGACTCCAGCGGCCGCATTGATACACATTTTGAATGGTCGTCCGAGTGATGGTGAATGCCTTTCTCTGTATGGAAGTCGATTGGTAACTTCCCTTGTGTCAAGATGGAAGTCAATGAACATTGAGGAGATCGCCGTGTCTGTCGTTCTTGCGCACACTGCACAGTTTGATAACAGATTACAGCGTTTGCTTTTCACAACTGATATGAAAACTAGAAATGAGCTTCAGCAAAACCTTCAAGCTTTTGCCTTTGGAAAGCGAAAGGAGTCGTCTACTTTTGCTGGTTCTACGTATCCTGAAAATAAGAAATCAAGGTTGTCAACAGTTGTAAAATGTCATTACTGTGGTAAAACGGGTCACAAAATTGCGGATTGCCGTTTGAAAAGAAATAATGTGAGCCACGCTTCAAGAGGAAATCAATTGCAGAGCAGTTCATCGCTGGAAAGAAAACGACCAACGATTACATGCTTCAAATGCGGTGAAGCAGGTCATGTAGCGACTGTGTGTCCAAAGGGAAGCAGCACATCTTTGAGTGGCATAAAGGAGAACTCGTACGGGAAGAAGGTGAACTTATGTGCAGTAGCTGAACCAAAAGGTATGCTGTTTCAGTCTGGTGAGTCGTATCCATTTTATTTTGATTCTGGGGCTGAATGTTCGCTTTTAAAAGAGTCTGTATCAAAAAATTTGTGGGTAAAAGAATAAATAATAACGTTGTGTTGAAAGGTATCGGTAATGCCACTGTATGTAGCACACTACAAATTTTATGTGATGTTGTAATCGGTGGGCATGCTTTAGAAGTTTTATTTCATGTAGTTTTAGACTGCCATTTAACGTACGATGTAATAATTGGTCGTGAAATTATAAGCCAAGGTTTCGGAGTTGCCATGTCGGTTGATAGCTTTGATATTTTTATTTCGAAAAGCGTAAATACGTGTTCGGTATCCGAAAATTACAAGGATCTTATAAATAAAGTCGCAGAGCTTGATGTATCTGATAAAGAGTGTTTGTTGCAAATTTTAAAAGAATTTTCAAATTGTTTTATTGATGGAATTCCGCGAACTCGGGCTAATACTGGTCAGTTAGAGATACGGTTGGTTGATCCAAATAAAACTGTACAGAGGCGACCCTATAGACTAAGCTCTGAAGAAAAAGAAACTGTTTGAAATAAAATAAGTGAGCTTATAAAGTTTAATATTATTAGGCCAAGCTGTTCACCTTTTGCAAGCCCGATGCTTCTTGTCAGGAAAAAGAATGGTACTGATCGCCTCTGTGTGGACTATCGCGAGCTGAATGCTAATACTGTGTCTGACAAATACCCACTACCACTTTGTTCCGATCAGATAGCTAGATTACGGGGGGCAAAATATTTTTGTTGCCTTGACATGGCAAGTGGGTTTCACCAGATTCCCATACATCCTGATTCTATAGAGCGTACAGCGTTCGTTACACCGGAAGGCCAGTACGAATATTTGGCAATGCCATTTGGCCTAAAGAATGCACCATCAGTATTTCAACGCGCTGTTATGGTAGCTTTAGGCGAACTTGCTCATTCGTTTGTTGTCGTGTATATGGATGATGTCATGGTAGTTGCTAAAACAAAAGAAGAAGCTCTGGAAAGATTGAAAATAGTTTTAGATGTTCTCACGAAAGCAGGTTTTTCATTCAATATAACAAAGTGTTCCTTTTTAAAGACCAGTGTTGAATATCTTGACTACGAAATAAAGTCATGTGAGATTCGACCTAATCCACGTAAGGTCCAAGCATTAACCGCTTTACCCCCGCCTCAATCTGTTACACAGCTAAAACAGTTCATAGGGTTGGCATCGTATTTCCGACAATTCATTCCTAAATTTTCACAAGTGATGAAACCTTTATATTTGCTTACCTCTGCTAAACATAGTTTTGTCTGGTCAACTGAAAATGAGCAGGTACGACAGAACATCATTTCAATTCTAACAAATAAGCCCGTTTTAGCCATATTTGACCCTCAATTTAAAATAGAGCTACATACTGATGCTAGTTCTGACGGTTATGGTGCAATTCTATTGCACAAAATCGAAAATAAGCCGCATGTAGTTGAGTACTATAGCAAAAGAACGTCGCCAGCCGAATCCAAATATCATTCATATGAATTGGAAACATTAGCAGTTGTTAATTCAATAAAGCATTTTCGCCATTATTTGCAAGGCAGAAAATTTATAGCATTCACAGATTGTAATTCCTTAAAGGCGTCACGAAATAAAATTGATTTAACTCCAAGAGTTCACCGTTGGTGGGCCTATTTGCAGTCATTTGACTTTGACGTACAATATAGAGAAGGGAAACGTATGGCCCATGTAGACTTTCTCTCCCGTAACCCATTACCATCTGATCAAGCTATTGTTAAAAAATGAAGAGCGACACCAAACGAAATTAGATCCTAAGTTCAGAGGTCCATTTTTGGTTGCAGAGGTATTAGACGGAGATAGGTATGTGTTGAGTTCATTAACAAATAAAAGGACGTACAAGTACTCCCACGAGCATTTAAGGAAGATGCCAGAAGGACAGGTTACCACAGAATTGTCTGGTGAGCTTAGTACTGATAAAAGTGTTGATAAAGAAAACGTTGAAAGAGACGTCCATGCAAAGTAAAGACAGTAGATCGCACCACAGTCACTATAATTGCAAGCTCAAGTGCGAACACAATTGTTTGATCATGGCGGGTGGCGCAGTTGGTGTTGTGGCGGGGGTCTATTAATACTGTAAATAAAAAGATATACCCTGTTACTTCAAGATGTATAAGAAGCTTTAATTGAGAATTACTAACTGAAGTTTTAATAAGAACCTAGCCTGTGGTAACTGTTGTTTGAGCATATCTAATATACAAAACAAAAAAAAAAAAAAAAAAAAAAAAAAAAATTACAGAACATCCTGTCAGAAGTCTCTACCTTCACACCAAATATGGAAACCTGAATTAATTTATTTATTTCTAAAGGCTTATGTAAAAACAAAAAAAAAAAAAAAAAAAAAAAAAACATTGTTAATAAATTTGTAAACCACGCAAATTGTAACATCCAGTCTTTAATTTTTAGACAACCACGAGGACGTGTGATCGTCAGGAAGGCCGTGTCGGTGCAGTATCTGATTTAGTTCATAAAATGTAGACCATACTGTATGTTCACTTCTACTTTGCTAAAACTACTTTGTCCATTCAATAAAGGTTGCATGTAACTATGATCGTAGTAGTATTTGCTTTAATGCAATGGCGTCTTTGATTGAATTTTCTGATTCGTTGTTCCAATTATACTATGAGAGATAGTATTTCATTACTCTTGATGTACCTACTTTTCACTGTACAATATTTTCTGCTGTGAGCGAGGTAAGAGCTAAAGTGCTCTACCGAGTGTGGTCCTGAACGCTTTGATATGGCTGAATAGAGTTTTCACTCAAGTGTAGATATGAAACAATCTAGTAGTTCTTGAGATAATGATTGAGAAAACTATAAAATTGTGTCAACCATTTTCATTACTTGAAATTACGTGAAGTCAAACAGAGCGTTCAGGAACTCACTGCGCATATCAGCAATTGTGAAATAATTTTATTGAAATTATAAAAATGTCGTGTGAGGAAAATTCTATTAATAAAGGAAATTACATTTTGAATGGTGAGCATTCCTCGACAAATGGTGAGCATTCCTCGACATATATATGTTTTTTCTCAAACAAAAAAAAAAATTTAATATTTACTTTGATAATTTATTTATTTCCGAATTATATCAAAAATTTCAACAAAATTCGGGTTGATTCAACATGAACAAGTGTTAATTTCGTTCATCGTGTGGTCCTCTTTTTCGCTGATCAAAGCTTCAGATTAAAAACGTATTCCTACAAGAACAGAAGTTTAATCGTAAGCAGAGTTGCCAGTGATGGTAGCCTTCAATGGATTTTGAAGATTTCATGGCAACAGTTTTCTCGGAGGAAATATTATTCTTACATTTTTTTGGAGATCTTTGACCAGACGAATATTATACGACACAAGGTCTTCATGACTTTTTCGAAACATTTTCGCTTAAATTTTTTAAAATCGTACGAACAACAAATCGACTTGGTCTGGTTTTTCAGTGCGAGTTAATACTAGAGTTAAAGTTAACTAGAGTTTGAACCTGCTAATTTGGCCGCTTAAGCTAAGATGAGCAGTAAAATTTTATAGAAACTGACAAAGTGGCAAGGCAAAACTCTAGTTAACTTTAACTGTAGTTTAAGCCCGCACTCAAAAACCGAGCCTTGAAGTAGATTTTCTTTCATGCTTCTAATAAATTTATTTAGAAAAAAAAAATTTATTGTATTTTATAAAAAACGCGCTGTTTTGTTTCTGAAAGAATTATTAATATTAGCAGTGTTTTTTTTTTTACACGCGCATACGTTTACGCTTAAACTTTATATGGACTACTAAGAGGCAAACTTTAAATACACCTCTGAAATTATTGCGCATAAAATTAGTACTACTAATTTTTAATATGCATTATACTCAGATGTAACTGAAATATGTGTCTATGTTTCACCTCTACACCAATTCTATGTATCACCTCATAAAATAGTGCGTGTCCACAATTCAGCTATATGTTATACACAGCCATACAACAGAAGGTTGCCGCTTTTCGGTACAGCCTGCGATGTAGCTAGTTGTTTAACCAATGCCGCTAGATGGGTCTCCTAAGCATTATCTAAACGAGGATAAGCGTTTTTTTACGCGTAAACATAAACGTATACGCGTGTAAAAAAAAAACGGCTATTATTGTGGTTTAAGTGGATCCTATTAAAATGGATTTCGAAAAAACCAATTTCGGCCAGGAGTCGAATGTATTGTTTATCGAGGCTAGTGGCGAAATTATATCGCAAAATGAAAGTGGTGAACAAAATGATTGTGCTGAAAAAAACAGGGAAGATCTGCACCAAGTTATTTGCGGCACAATGGAACTTGGCGAAAACATTTTCCAAAGAATATTGGGTAAGTTATGAGATTTTGTGTGAGTGTTTACTTTTTCGTTTCATAAGTTCCATATTTAATAAAAAATGAAATGGGAAAGTCGAGTTGTAGTTTCTGCTTTAACCCAAGCATGGCGGAACGATATAAGGTGGCAGCATGGTGACATACCTACAAACATAAATAAAAGTTCCATGTACTTTGTTTTTGTAAATTCGATGGACAAATGTCAAAATCGTACTGCGCCGGAAGTTGATGTATCAAATCAAATAAAAAAAGTTTATAATCAGCTGTCCCGTGCTCCCACCTTGAACCCAAGTGCTTTACAGAGAAAAGTGGAAAACTTATTATCACAAAATACTGTTTGTATTTTTAGATTTTGGCCTTGATGTAGAAAGCTTATACTTGATTAAGGATGAAGATTTGAGTGAAATTTTTCCTCATACAATGCTTGGTTTGAAAATTAAGTTCAGGGATAGAATTTCGCATTGGCAACAAAACGATGTAAGTAATGATTTACATGGTTCTATAAAATTAGGCTTTTACTTTGAAATTAGGCATTTGTTTCCTTTAGCTTACAACTGCTAAAAAGATAGCTAAAAATCCGGGAGTGGTACCGAGAGGCGGAAAACCGATATCTTTGATACTTTTCAATATATTCGGAAAAAGCCCAAACATGACCCCGGTAAGCCCGACGAAGGGGGAGGGGGAAATGGGGGGATTCCCCCGGGCCCGGAGTTTCTCAGGGGGCCCGCGATTTAGAGGTACTAAGACTTTTTTTTTTACTCAGGAGAGTCTTTAGTTGTTCCATGTGCAAATTTTAAGCCGGATTTCAAAAGCAACGAATATTGATAATGATTTTTTGCCTGGGCTTGAGGAGACAATAAAAACATCAAACAAAAATGTGTTCCTCAGGGGCCCGTGATTTAGAGGTACTAAGGCATTTTTTTTTTAATTCAGGATTCCAGTTGCAAAATTTAAACAGGATTTTAAAAGCAACGAATATTGATAATGATTTTTTGCCTGGGCCTGAGGAGATAAGAAAAACATCAAACAAAAATGTATGTTTACATCAGGCATGCTTAACCAACGAAACGATATCATTTCGTTACGATAATCAACGTTAATAAACGAAACGAAGTCATTTCGTTTCGTTTATTAACGTTAAGATCGTCAAATTAACGAAATGATTTCGTTTCGTTTTCTGCCATATCAAAACGAAATCAAATCGTTTATGTTGATTATTAATTTCAAACTATGCTGGCAAAGCTGATTGATGGCGGAGTCATTAAAGGTGAAAGCATTATCCAAGCTGATTGCAACTTTTCTCATGAATTTTGACAGTACGAACATTTCTCAGAGTATTTTTGACATTACCACCAACGAATTACACAAACAAATTACATAGAGTTTGTGTGTGTATGTGCGCTCGTTGTTGCCACCTTACGGCTTCACCATGGCTATAGCATTGCCAGCACAATTCAAACATAAAGTATCACGTTTTCGTTAACGTTTTTAACGTTAACGAAAGCTTTTCGTTTCGGTTAAAAACGAGATACAATTTATCTTGATAATTTCTTTATCGATAATATTTCGAAGTGTTTCAACGGAAACGGTGGAAATTTTTTGATAAACGATTAGCTTAACGTTAAGGTGCATCCCTGGTTTACATGAATCCGAAATCGTAAAGTTTTCGTGGTGAAACTGATGAAGGTTCGTCTTCAAAAATTCTTCCAGCAATACCACCAACTCTGTAACAAAGTCCAGATTATTTAAACGACTTCGATATCGGTACCGTGAATAATGAGATTAAGAAAAAAAAAATAAAATTTATTTTACTTTTTAGAAATAACACTTGTTATGGAATGCCCCAGCTAATCTTAGTCCATGCAAATAGACATTTACGCACTTACCTATAAACATACCCTAGTTGTAGTTGATAAAAATAAAAGAAGAAGGGAAAAATAGAAACAAACAAGCAATGTTACATAAATATGAACCCTAAATATAAGTAAAAAGCGTAAGCTAGTGTTTTTTTATAATAGCCTGGTATGACTAGCCACATGAAAGATTTCTATTTGCCCTTTAGTATAACAACTTTATACATAAGCCGCTAATAAGCGTGTAATGTTAGGGTTGTCCTAAAAATTTTGTATATTTTAGTAACGATATTAAGAACTAGGGTTAATCCTAAACATCGTTCCAAATCAGAATAAGGATTGAATTTTTGATTGTAATTTGGCAATTAATTATTATGTTTAATAAACGTTGAATTGTTATCGATTTGAAAATATGAATCTGTAAGTTTTTTTTGTATGTTCCTGGAGGCAAATGTGTTGATGACATAAAAGGCAGTATACGTTTTTTTTCGGGGTCTTCGAATTATATTCTCATCGAAGATCATGGTAGGGTAGGGTAAAGACAGCGACTGTCGACTATCATCTTAGACCTCGCCCCAATTGTCACTTAAACCGATGTCTGCTTTACCCCCTTTAGCATTTAAAGTTCGTTGTTTGGTTCTTTTGAGTTGGTTAGTTACCGATCTCCTTGTTTTGTTTCGTTTAGTTGGTTGAGACATGGCAAAAACCACCCCATCCCGAAAGAGCTACGGTCAAAAGGACTCCCCGGCGTGACCACCCAACTGCCTGTGTGGTTACCAGAATTCCATCCAATGGTAACGTGCCTCTTCATATGTGTATGCGTACATGTATGGGGAATCACACACACATACAAACATTATATACCCCTTCTCTTGGGGGGTAGGTTACAGGAGCCTGCGAGAAAACTGCACAGATCATAGGATACTTAAGTCGATTAAAGGCAAACACAGGCGGGCCAAGGCCATGTATAAGAAAGCTGCTTGCTTCCGCTTCGGATTCTATACTCTTGTACGGTGCAGGATTCTATAATCTTTGCGCGGATGCTATGAAATTCCGAAAGTACCGAGCAGATATTACTTCTGTCCAACGCGGAGGGGCGCTACGAATTGCCTCAGCTTACCGCACGGTATCCGCAGACGCAGTTCTTGTTATTGCGGGAACTATACCGATACATCTTCTCGCTGAGGAGAGGAAATCAATTTACCACCTCCGAGGAGAAGTATGCAGAGATGTTGTTGCCGCGCAGGCGCGAAAAATTTTATCCGACGCTGGAAACAGCAATGGAGCTGCAGTACTGCAGGCAAGTGGACCAGGGAACCGATTCCCGAGCTGGAGCCATGATTAGAACGGCCACATGAAGAGGTCGACTTCTACTTGATACAGTTTTTAAGTGACCACGGCTACTTCCGGGAATACCTCCACAGGATGGGCAAGGTTGAAAATCCGATTTGCTTATACAGTGAGCTCATAGACGACATACGCCACACCTTTTTCGAATGCGATCACTTCGCACAGCAACGAAGAGGAGTGGAAGTAACACTAGGCGACCTATCCCCGGGCAGTGTCATCCATAAAATGACCTGCGGAAATGACAGATGGGACATGGTCAGCAGATATGCAAGGAATATTCTCATCGCTAAACGGCAAGATGGTTGCTTAGCCCAATAATGTGAGAGTAGCCAGAGAGTTCAGTAGCGCGCTTCCGTACCCGAAGTTGTGCTAAACGCGGTCCCAGGTGCGGAAAATGCGCGGGCCGTGGTAGGTTAGGTTTTAGTGGGTAGCCCATGAAGGAAAAGAAAGGGAGTCCTACACTCGGAGAGGCTCGGTGCTACAGAGAGAGTAGCACCGAAGCTTAACAACCCGGTTAATGCATAAAGCACGAAACAAAAAAAAAAAATTATAATCAATGAATTATTTTTATAGTTAGATGTGAACTTATACACTTGACAAATTTTTTGATAATTGCAGCCCTTTTGCTTCCAAATCGAAAGAACATCCGTCAAATGTGTTCTTTCTTTGTGATTTTTCGAAAAATATAGAAATAGGAAGCAATCAGTTTACAAATACCCGATAAGTACTGAACTGCATAATTCCTTAGAACATTTTTTTACTTTTATGGCGAATTTATTAACTATGCCGTGACCTATTAGTGTGGCTGACATAGATTATTCTATGAAAAGTACGGACACCAAGGAATCGTGCACTTCCGCAACCCTATGAACATATGAAACCTAAACTAATTTGAAATTCATTGATCAACGTCAAAAACTCGACTAGTAAATCGATTTACGTATAAATGTCATTAGTAAATAATGGATGTACTCATAACGACATGTACTCATTGAGCATGTTAATTTATTCATTCCGTATGTTCGGAACATACGTCTCCAGAAGAATTTGTGGAATCGTTTTATTTATTTATGCCAGTTGGAAATCATCCTATTCCAATTTTTTTTTTTTATTTTTCCATTTCAGGATTTTTCACAAAAACGCCTTATATCAGAATTAGGTTGAAGAACGCCTTATCTCAGAGTGCTTTTCATTAACTCCTTCTTATGTCAAAATGCTTTGAACTTGTGCTTAGATAGGGAGTTTTGAGATAGTGTAGTTTTGAACAAAATTCTGACGTAAACAAATTCTGAAAGAATGACCAAACCAACTTAACACTTTATCAATTCACGAAATATTTAGTAGAAAATTAATTCTTTCCCCCAAAACCTGCTGGCATTTACAAATTTATTATCGCTACTGATATACTTCTACAGGTACTTTTCTACTACAATTTTCGCTGAAGGGGACTGAATTATTCCCCGTTTGCTTTACTTCGTAAAAACAACCCGTCCGGATTTTTAAATTTGGGGGTGTAAAGGTCCGTCATCATTGAAAACCTCTAATAATTGAATCGTGATTCCCATGATAAAAATACCTTTTCTGACATTATTGACGTTTTAACACAATACAAAAATTTTTAATTTCTCTATTACACACATACATATATATGTTTTTTCTCAAACAAAAAAAAATTTAATATTTACTTTGATAATTTATTTATTTCCGAATTATATCAAAAACTTTAACAAAATTCGGGTTGATTCAACATGAACAAGTGTTAATTTCGTTCATCGTGTGGTCCTCTTTTTCGCTGATCAAAGCTTCAGATTAAAAATGTATTCCTACAAGAACAGAAGTTTAATCGTAAGCAGAGTTGCCAGTGATGGTAGCCTTCAATGGATTTTGGAAGATTTCATGGCAACAGTTTTCTCTGAGGAAATATTATTCTTAAATTTTTTTGCAGATCTTTGACCAGACGAATATTATACGACACAAGGTCCTCATGACTTTTTCGAAACATTTTCGCTTAAATTTTTTAAAATCGTACGAACAACAAATCGACTTGGTCCGGTTTTTCAGTGCGAGTTAAAACTAGAGTTAAAGTTAGCTAGAGTTTGACCCTGCTACTTTGGCCGCTTAAGCTAAGATGAGCAGTAAAATTTTATAGAAACTGACAAAGTGGCAAGGCAAAACTCTAGTTAACTTTAACTGTAGTTTAAGCCCGCACTCAAAAACACAGCCTTGAAGTAGATTTTCTTTCATGCTTCTAATAAATTTATTTAGAAAAAAAAATATTTAATGTATTTTATAAAAAACGCGTTGTTTTGTTTCTGAAAGAATTATTAATATTAGCCGTGTTTTTTTTTTACACGCGCATACGTTTACGCTTAAACTTTATATGGACTGCTAAGAGCCAAACTTTAAATACACCTCTGCAATTACTGCGCATAAAATTAGTACTACTAATTTTTAATATGCATTATACTCAGATGTAACTGAAATATGTGTCTATGTTTCACCTCTACACTAATTCTATGTATCACCTCATAAAATAGTGCGTGTCCACAATTCAGCTATATGTTATACACAGCCATACAACAGAAGGTTGCCGCTTTTGGGTACAGCCTGCGCTGTAGCTAGTTGTTTAACCAATGCCGCTAGATGGGTCTCCTAAGCATTATCTAAACGAGGATAAGCGTTTTTTTACGCGCAAACATAAACGTATACGCGTGTAAAAAAACAAGGCTATTATTGTGGTTTAAGTGGATCCTATTAAAATGGATTTCGAAAAAACCAATTTCGGCCAGGAGTCGAATGTATTGTTTATCGAGGCTAGTGGCGAAATTACATCGCAAAATGAAAGTGGTGAACAAAATGATTGTGCTGAAAAAAAAAACCAGGGAAGATCTGCACCAAGTTATTTGCGGCACAATGGAACTTGGCGAAAACATTTTTCAAAGAATATTGGGTAAGTTATGAGATTTTGTGTGAGTGTTTACTTTTTCGTTTCATAAGTTCCATATTTAATAAAAAATGAAATGGGAAAGTCGAGTTGTAGTTTCTGCTTTAACCCAAGCATGACGGAACGATATAAGGTGGCAGCATGGTGACATACCTACAAACATAAATAAAAGTTCCATGTACTTTGTTTTTGTAAATTCGATGGACAAATGTCAAAATCGTACTGCGCTGGAAGTTGATGTATCAAATCAAATAAAAAAAGTTTATAATCAGCTGTCCCGTGCTCCCACCTTGAACCCAAGTGCTTTACAGAGAAAAGTGGAAAACTTATTATCACAAAATATTGTTTGTATTTTCAGATTTTGGCCTTGATGTAGAAAGCTTATACTTGATTAAGGATGAAGATTTGAGTGAAATTTTTCCTCATTCAATGCTTGGTATGAAAATTAAGTTCAGGGATAGAATTTCGCATTGGCGACAAAACGATGTAAGTAATGATTTACATGATTCTATAAAATTAGACTTTTACTATGAAATTAGGCATTTGTTTTCTTTAGCTTAGAACTGCTAAAAAGATAGCTAAAAATCCGGGAGTGGTACCGAGAGGCGGAAAACCGATATATTTTCAAGATATTCGGAAAAAGCCTAAACATGACCCCCGGCAAGCCCGACGAAGGGGGAGGGGGGAATGAGGGGATTCCCCCGGGCCGGGGTTTCTCAGGGGGGCCGCGATTTAGAGGTACTATGACTTTTTTTTTTATTCAGGAGAGTCTTTAGTTGTTCCATGTGCAAATTTTAAGCCGGATTTCAAAAGCAACGAATATTGATAATGATTTTTTGCCTGGGCTTGAGGAGACAATAAAAGCATCAAACAAAAATGTGTTCCTCAGAGGCCCGTGATTTAGAGGTACTAAGGCATTTTTTTTTTAAATTCAGAATTCCAGTTGCAAAATTTAAACAGGATTTTAAAAGCAACGAATATTGATAATGATTTTTTGCCTGGGCTTGAGGAGACAATAAAAACATCAAACAAAAATGTGTTCCTGAGGGGGCCGTGATTTAGAGGTACTAAGGCATTTTTTTTTAATTCAGGATTCCAGTTGCAAAATTTAAACCGGATTTTAAAAGCAACGAATATTGATAATGATATTTTGCCTGGGCCTGAGGAGACAAGAAAAACATCAAACAAAAATGTATGTTTACATGAATCCGAAATCGTAAAGTTTTCGTGGTGACACTGATGAAGGTTCGTCTTCAAAAATTCTTCCAACAATACCACCAACTCTGTATCCAGATTATTTAAACGACTTCGATATCGGTACCGTGAATAATGAGTTTTTGCGTTTTGAAGAAGTCAATGAAATAATTCGTCGAGGTCATCAAAGGTGTCCTGTTATTTTTCCACGTGATTGTCATGACGAGGCATTTCGTACCTCGTTGTTAAACAGAATCTTGCCAAATGGAGAGAAAGTGGAGCGTGACTAGTTAGTGTGGAGTGCCAGTAGCAATGCTTTTTATTGCCTACCATGTCGTCTGTTAAGCATCAATACTTTAAATCGACCTAAAATTTGTTCTGCGCATATTCGAAATTCCAGGTATGGAAGAAGCTAATACTCAATATCATAATACTCAAGATCACATTAAATGTTATATTCAATTGCGATCTTTACAAAATCTAATTCAAAAGGAGGCTACAATTGATACACTTATCAATGAACAGCTAATCACTGAAACTCAAAAGTGGAAAGAAATTTTATATAGAATTTTGGACACTATTTTATTTTTGGGTGAAAGGGGCCTAGCTTTCAAAGGTGAAAGTAGATATCTTGGTGAACGAAACAATGGACATTTTTTGGGCATCTAAAAGAAAGTTAGGATTTCACAACAGCAGCACAAACGTTTACAAGTTCACTATCCTTCCCCAGACATTCAGAACGAGTTTATAGAAATTTGTGCAAAGCACGTGAGGGAAACTGTATTAGATCTAGGCAAGAAAGCCAAGTATATTGCTATTATCGTTGATGCTATTCCTGATGCTAGTCACGTTGACTACGTTCATTTTGAGCTAAATCCATTTCAATTCGAAAGCAACAAATTTTACAATTCAAGAACGGTTTTTGGCTTTCGTGAATTGTAACCAAAAAAACTGGTCAGCAAATCGCTGATCTCAACTTGGCTCAAAATACTGACTACCATTAATGAAAGAAACGTGGTCCTCCAAGCTAGAGACGCCTCCATAGATGTTGAGGTCCGACATCTAGATGCCTTATTAGCTGATTTGAAGTTGATCAGGAACCAATGGGAAAAAATTTTAAACGAACGCAAAACAGTTGCTATTCAATTGAGTATCTCGCCAAAGTTTCCGGACATTCGAAAGGGAAACCCCAAAAGGCGTTCTGAAGATAATTTAAATGAGATGATTACGGATGATTCAGAGTCTGATTTTAAGAACAATACATTTCTGATCGTTGATTCCGTAATCACTGGCATTACTGAACGATTTGCAGCTACGAGAAATTTGAGCGAGACGTTTTCCTTTTTGTGGCAATTTGAAGACATGGATGAAACTACGGTTCGGGCGAGCGTAGCAAAATTTGTCAAAAAATACATGTCGGACATTTCTCAAAGCTTAGAATGAGAAATAATTCACTTGAAACACATTTATGAAGCAAATTTTGATAAAGGTCTGTCACCATTGGAATTGCTAAATGCCGTCTAATTAAATAAATATAAATGTAAGGCGCGATAACCTCCGAAGAGATCTAAGGCCGAGCTTCTCTCCAATTTGCGTCGTGCTCCTCTTGATTTTCCCTACAAATTGACCGGACGGGACCTACAGAGAGCTTTTCATGGCAGCAATAAACACGGAGCGCTTGCCAAACACTGTAGAGGGGCTACCCCGCTTAGAAAAATTTTCTTTTAACTGAAAAACCTTATTTCTAAAATGTTGATGTTGATTTTCCCCGGGTGTGAACCCAGGGTATACGGTGTGGTAGGCGGATCACGCTAACATCACACGATGGTGGCTGCCATCTACATATGTTCAAAATCTGTATACGATTTGCCCCAATATTTGTGTTGCTTTACGTATCTTTTGCACTATACCTGTCACTGTAGGTAGTGCAAAACGTTCCTTCAGCGTCCTTTCAAGAATCAAAAACTTTCATAGATCGTGTTCATCTCAAGAGCGAGTTTCAAGACTTGCCACGCTTTGTGTTGAATCCGCTTTGGCAAGACAGTTAAATTTTGATATTACATATTATAAAAATTTTGCAGCGAAAAAAGCAAGTAAAGCCACACCTTGATATCCGAACTTTCTATATTGAATAATTAAAATTTATAATTATCAGAAATGTATTAAAATGTTACCAAATAACAAGAAAAGATTATTTGAAACAATATGTGGCTATTAAAAGAGAATTTTATTTCTACGTTACAATAAAATTGTATAAATAGTAAATATTCTGTGTTAATTTTATTGTCAGCTCTTAGTCGAAAAATCATTTAGTAGATGTGGCAAACACATTTTTTTTGTAATCCATCAATAATGATTCATGAATGAGACGTCATTAATTCAAGTTAATCAAATGTATTAGTTGATATTTTATAGGGGGCCCGTAAATGTTTAGTCCTGGGCCCGGATTTTCTCTCTACGGCCTGACCCCGGGTCTATCCAAAACCGGCGGCCGGATCCCTAGTATTTCTGCGTGGAACACTTATAAAATAACCCTAATCCGGTTAAACACAAGCAAATATCTCGATAAATATCAGAGATGTCGGGTTTACGACTTTGGATTCAGGATCATGGAGCCAAAATGCGTCTCTGGGTACCACTCCCATTATTTTAGCTATTTTTTTAGCAGTTGTAAATCAAAGGAAGCAAATACCGAAATCCATCTATATCAAAATAAAGAAAAGTGTTAAGTTTTGAAAGAATCAGCTGTCAAAATCAAAGTCTTAATCAAAAAGCTAATTATGGGAATGAGCTCTACTCAAATATTTTGATTAATGGTCTTTTTTTCAGGCGCGTACTTTGTCGCCTCTTAGTTCGTATAGGAGCGGCTTAACTTCCAGTCAGGATTCTCAAAGCTCCACAGAAATCGCGCAAGTAAATTTAGAAGCTCTTCTGAATTTCTCACCTAAGGGAAAAAGCATTCTTCAATACTACAAAGAAAATCTTATTCTGTTAGATATTCACCGAGAAGCTTTAGTCGGCATTATTTCAAATTACTTCACCGATAGGCCAGTATCTATGACAATGAAAGATATTATGAATATTTCGCAGCAAATAGTAGCCTTACCTCCTACAGGGAAGCTGTACGATAAAGGAACGAATGTTCGTAGAAAAATTAAAAAGCAACGTGAAGCTCTAATTATAGGAACTACTGAAGTTTCAAAAAAGAAAGATTTGCCGTCATGCACAAATGGTAATATTTTTTACTTGTATTTTTTGGGTAGGCTAGTCTGATCTAATATTTCCTGGTACAAATAAAGAGATATTTTACCTTTCGCCCGACGTTTCGCTGAATATTTCACCCTCTTCAGGGGCTACACTATTTTTATTTTCAAATAAATAAAGAAATGAAATGTCACAACACAAAGAAGTTAACATGAAAACATTAAATTACACTTACAACAATATAGGACAATATGAACATACATATAAAGGTAAAAAATCGGTACCACCCTGCGTGGTAGTCTTGTCATTACTAATTTATTTAATCAGGCATAGCATATATGCAGCGGCGATATTGTCGCTCTCCTCCTTTCTGTTCATCGTCTTTTGTCTGTTGTTTATAATGTGTAAGCTTTCAAGTGTGTATCTCACCATCTCCCTTTTTTCCTTATCAATAATTTTAGTGTTCGTGAAATCTGCTGTATGGCCACAGTTGAGTATGTGCTGTGAGAGTGCCGTGCTGTGTTTTTGTTTTTTAATATCAGTTGCGTGTTCGGCAATGCGAACACCTAGCGCCCGCTTTGTCGTCCCAATATATGTCTTATCACAGTTCTCATTCTCCTTTCCTTTATATTCTATTTTGTATATCAGGTTGTTTTGTTGTTGCTTGTCTATTCGAGTCTTTGTTTTTGCGTAGAATTTGGACAATGCATTGTTGGACTTGTAAGCAAGAGTGATGTTTTGTTGTTCAATTATGTTGTGATCGACTATAGGCCTTAACTTAATGTATGTCACACTGTGGTATTTCTTAGTGTCTGATGCTGCTGTGTCTGGTAACTTTTTTAGGTGGTTACTGGTTTTCATGATCGCCTGGTTGATCAATTCGCGTATTAGGTGGTTGGGGTAATTATTATTTCTTAAAATGAAATGTATCTTTTTTTGCACCGACAATCGCTGATATTGTTATGGACGACCTTTTTGACAACACCATTTCGAAGCTCAAACAACAACATAATATTGACTTGACATTTATTATTAAATATGTAGATGATGTTTTCGCAATAGCAAAACGCAGTGACGTGAATATAATTCTAGAGACGGTAAACAAATACCACCATAAAATCCAGTTCACCATGGAGATTTAGGAAAACGCGAACATTCCTTTCCTTGATGTTCGTATACACAGAGGAAACAATATTATTAAATTAGATTGGTACTCAAAACCAACGTCCTCTGGTCGCCTAATTAACTTTTTCTCCTCCCAACCAACCAAATACAAAATCAACACAGCGAAGAATCTGATAAATAAAATACTAACCATAAGCCATCAAGATTTCCATGACGCCAACAAAGAGAAGATACATTTCATTTTAAGAAATAATAACTACCCCAACCACCTAATACGCGAATTGATCAACCAGGCGATCATGAAAACCAGTAACCAGCTCAAAAAATTACCAGACGCAGCAACATAAGACACTAAGAAATACCACAGTGTGACATATATTCCTAAGCTAAGTCCTATAGTCGATCACAACATAATTAAACAAGTAAAGTGATTACTCCATACAGCTGCAGCAGGATGGAGTTTCCAATATATTGAGACGTACCGCATGGACAGTGCCCTGTCAAAACCCCAATGACCATTGATAGGTGAGTCTTAGTGAACCCAATTATTTCAGCAGACCTCCTGCCATCCACCTTCGGCCAGAAAGATCTTGCTACCCATCAAGACGTAGTGTCCGCCCAACGTTTGCTGAGCTGACTCAAGGCCCAGCTATGGAGGAGCAATCCACAGGTGGCTAGTGGAATCCCGAAATCCCTACAGCCATCTTCATCCGGTTCAGTTGTACCGATTCGGGCTAAGAGATCCGCTTGGCAGTTACCCGGAATATCACTATGGCCCGGGACCCAGATAATCTTAATTGTAAAATAATTCGATGCAATGGTTGAGGTCAGGCACCCCCAGACCACCCTCGATCACACTGTAGTTGAGCTCAATGCCTTTATAGCCGCTTGGCTATCAGAGTAGATGTTAAATTCCCTAACCGTAGTAGCACCGGAGAGCATTCCATCCACCGCATCCTTAATCGCAGCAACTTCCGCTTGGAATACACTGCAGTAATCAGCCAACTTAAACTTGCGGCTTACATTTAGCACTTGACAAAAGACCCCCCGCCAACCTTTCCTTCCAACTTCGACCCATCCGTGAACAAGTTAACCGGTCCCATGTCCCAGATAATTCCTCTTCCCAACTCCTCCCTCGGGGGAATGACTGGGGTGAAGGTTGCATAGGGAGCGGTTATCGGCATTCAATAGTCCGTCCTGTCCGGGATAAATTCGAAACTGGTAAGAAGGATAGAGTGTCCGAAACCAGAAAGCCCATAACCCATATCACGAAGCCCGACCAACGACCGGGCCGCGGCTGCCTTTCCCGCAATATCTACTGGATGTATGTTCAGCATGACATTCAGTGCCAAGGTAGGTGTTGTTCTCAGAGCGCAACTTATACCAATCAGCCCGGTCCGTTGCACTGACACTAACATTTTGGAGGTGCTCGCCTTGTCCAGTACTTTTCACCAGACCGCACCCCATATAGCAGAACCGGTTTGACCACCATCTCATAAAGCCAGTGTACTACTCCTGGCGAGAGCCCCCATCTCTTTCCGATAGCACTCCTGCAGCAGTACAAGGCAACCGCAGCCTTCCTGGCCCTATCTTCCACATTGGGTCTCATGGACAGCTTCTTGTCCATAACAATCCCCAAATAGTTAACCTTGTCAGAAAGTACCAACGGTACCCCTCCAATCGAGGGAGTTCTGAAGTCGGGTATCTTATATCTCATTGTAAAAAGAACCAATTCTGTTTCCCCGAGTTGACCGCCAATCCACATGATTCAGCCCACCTAGCCACAGTATCCAGGCAGCCCTGCAGAACATCGCGCAGGGTGTCCAGAAACTTGCCTCTGACTAGGATAGCGAGGTCATCTGCAAAGGCAACCACCCTACAACCATTGGCTTCCAGCTTCACAAGAAGCTACCACAACCCCGAGCAGAGGAGATAGGACACCCCCCTGTGGCGTGCCCCTGCACACCTTCCTCTCAGTTATGGCCTCTCCCAAATCATGCTGCATAGAAATTTGCTAATAATTCACCAGAGCCGCCTCTACTCCTAAACCCACCAGAGCTCTTTCGCTTGCCCCCGGTAAGACATTGTTAAAAGCCCCCTCGATATCTAGAAAGGCACCCAGAGCAAACTCTTTGTGTTACAGGGACCCCTCTATTTGCTTTACAATCGAATGGAGAGCTATCTTCGTCGATCTGCCCTTACAGTAGGCATGCTGTGAAGCCGACAGTAACCCGCGAGGAATCCTTTCCCTTAGATACAGGTGAATCAACCGCTCAAACGTCTTAAGAAGAAACGACGACAGACTGATTGGCCTGAAATCCTTAGGTGATACATGAAAGCTTCTGCCGGCCTTCGGAATGAAGATGACCCTAACCGTGTGTCACGACTTCGGGATATAGTTAAGCATGAGGCAGTTAGTGTAGATGATGGCCAACCAGCGGCAGGAAATCCCTAAAGACTTTTGAAGTTGCGCAGGAATGATGCCATCCGGGCCGGGAGACTTATAGGGCTTGAACGAACTTATAGCCCAGGTTATTTGACTTTCCCGTCGGTCGCTGGCCATGCAGGCGAAGATGATAAAAATAGAATAAATAAATAAATGTAAGGCGCGATAACCTCCGAAGAGATCTAAGGCCGAGTTTCTCTGCCAATTTGCGTCGTGCTCCTCTTGATTTGCCCTACAAATTGGCCGGACGGGACCTACATGTTTTATACCGACTCCGAACGGCATCTGCAAGGCAGATGAGTTTTCACTGAGAGCTTTTCATGGCAGAAATACACCCGGAGCGCTTGCCAAACACTGCCGAGGGGCGACACCGCTTAGAAAAAATGTCTTCGAATTGAAAAACCTTATTTCTAAAATTTTGATGTTGCTTTGCCCGGGGTGTGAACCAAGGGCATACGGTGTGGTAGGCGGAACACGCTACCATCACACCACCGAATAAAATATATGCAGAAAATAGTTTCCGCAACATTTTCTCTCATTTTGAAAATATGTCTAACGAATACCGTTTTTTTTCAAACTACTTGAACGTGAAAATATTTTTATACCGACTGCACATGTAGTAAACGAAGAAATCTCAGAAATAATAGTAAATAACAATCATGGACTACATTCAAACAAGGTAGTAGGTGTTTTAATGCCAATTAAATTTCAAATCTAAAAATATTTAGAAACTAAAAATAATTTCAATTTAGCTCTAAATAATATTAAAGTTCTTGAGTTAAAGCAGAATGTATATGCAAATTTAATTCATGGAAAAACCTGGAAGAAAGAATTTAAAATTTTAAAAATAAATTGGTTACTCCATACGTTTTATATTTCGATGCGTTTGTAGTTGGTAATCCATTGGGATCCAATGCTTCTAATCAATCAGTGTGTGGTATTTACTATAATTTTCCAACTATTCCAAGCCATCATTTATCAACGTTAGAGAACATATTTGTAGCAGGTTTTTTAAATCATGCCACCGAAAAGAATATGGCAATATTTATTCATTTGAACCAGTGCACTATGGTTTAAATGAGCATGTTCTGAGGCTAAAAATCAACCAAAGGAGATAGAAAATTTGCACACACAAATCTGGCACCCCCTAAAACTCTGTAAAAAAAAATGGGCGGGATTTTATCACTGCCAGGCCTTTTTTTACGAGTAGGTATATTATTTAAGAAGTTTTTGGACCTCATATTTCTTCTTAAAATCTTTCCATGAATCTGTTATTTTTCGAGATATCGCTAATTGAGTTGTATGTAAAATAAAATGAAACACTTAAGGCTATTCAAAAACAATTTATTCAAAAAGATTGATATTATATTTAAAAGTATTAGTGGAGTTTATTTTTGTTGCTCCATTTTTGAGTGAGTACTAAAAGCATAGCAAATTGTTGTTTTTTGTGTGTCAGGTAGAGGCCCACCTTGATCTAATCCCAAGATTCTTCTTCTTCCTCTAGTTCAATCGAGAAGCAAGTATTGTTGTCCATATCTTCATTATCGTCGGAACATATTTCATCTAATTCTGCTAATGCCTGACGTGATGTTGTAGGCTTATCATCGTCAAACTCATTAGGAGGAGATTTCAAAAGTGCAACTTGTTGAATAAATCCTCTTTAACAAGTGCATACTAGATAAAAGGGGATCAGATGAATCCATAGCTCTATGAAAGATATCTTTTATATAATTCTCCCTACTATTTTTTCTGCCATGCGACATGCGATGTCTTTTATAGCATTTGTTACGGCTTTCTGAAGCATTTTCTTCTAGACAGCCTAGTGTTACACTAGATGATTGCATAATTTGAACGGAGTGAACGAAAATTTTGTGTTACGTGGCTGACATAGGGTACCAGTCGTATTTTTCCATATAAATTTCGAATGTTCTCTTACAAAAGCAAAAAAGTTGTCCACATCAATTTGGAACTCACAAGATATACAAATTAAAATAATTTAAAAATTTTTCAAAAACGTTTTGTTGATAGAAGTAATCGATGCAAGTATTTCTGGATAAGAGATAGCTCGACGGACCGAGTTGACATCATTGGTGTTTCCGCTACCGTTCGCTTTCGGCTTATCGACGCGTAAGCCCATGTGTTTCCAGAACTTTTCTTGTATTTCAGATTTCTTTAGCTTTAACACTTCTTTATCCTCTTGACTTCTTCATCTGCCATTTTTTTATGTCCATACGGTAGGAAATTTGTAAAATAAATTCCCGGCACCTAAACCATGTATGCAGGGGACTTACTTATACCATACTTCAGAGATGTTTCGTTTGGCTGAAATATTGCCGAATCAATGTCTTTAACAGACATGAATTGTTTTGGATTCGCACCACAAATTGGACACGACTGGGAAGATTTTGTATTTGTTAACACGTTTAAAACTTTGCCATCAATAAGTGTTAGATTAAGCTCAAAATTCACATTCATTTTTCTTTCACCTTCTAGTGTCCGTTAAGAAGGAGTTAAAAAAGATATTTCCTCGTCTAAATAAGCTTTCTTAGCTAAAATGACTTCTCTACTTTCCTTAACAAACTCAACTTTTTTGGGTCTGCAAAATCGTATCGACTGATGGGTCCCATTCAACCAAATAACTGTATTTGGTATAGTATTATCAACTTCAACGGTATCAACGTTGCATCTTTTATGTTTGGTAGTTGCATCATCTTTTTGCAGACATAATATTATTTTTGCTGTATGCTCTACCAAATTTTGCAACGGCACCATCACCATTGTTTTAGTATATATTATACCTTCAGGCCGACACAGTAAGTTACACTCAGTAACTTTATAATAAGGAGGGTAAATATCACAATTTCGGGATTTGTTTAGTTCTCGTGTGTTATTGTACTGTTGCTTTGTCAAGTAATTTTCCAACAAGTATACTAAAGCTTCTCCAGGTGAGAGGGGTAAAATTTCATTATTGGAAGCAATTAGTTTTTGATTTTTTGTCGTTGCGTCGGAGATTTAACTGCCTCAGTCAAAACATATTTTAAGTTATTCTCCTTCGATGCACGTGTAGAAATTGATGCCGCATGTAACAGAAGAGATGTGTTACCTGATTGCTGAGAGCAAACTTCTGATGCTAATATCCGCTTTTGCCGCTTACTTCCTTCAGAATAACTCATTGTAGGTCGACCTTTATGCGAAACATTGGACAATGCAAATACAATATCCATTCCTAGCCAGTGACTTTCGTACGTGATCACATTATGTAAACTCCATCCATTTTTCTTCCATTTTTGGGTTGCATGTGAGCAGAAACTCTTAATGTTTAAATTTATTTCTTTCACCTGCTCCTCGTTAAGTCGACTATTGAATTTTCGCATAATCCAATCGAAAACAGCTTTTTGTGGCTTATTATTTTCCACCCACACATTAAGCATATCTCCGTTTTTGATCTTGATATGCTTTGAAAATGTGTGATAAGTCAGCGATTATCAAACTCTTGCAAACGATATATACACCAAATTAAAGGAAAAACAACACACTTTTCTCTCAAATAATTTCATATCGGACCCAGTCGGACCCCACAACGTCTACTTTACGAAATCCGAGCAACATTTTTAAATCCACATAATTTTAACTAGCATATAACTACTGCGAAGTTTTAAATATATGTTGCTTGTATTGTTTTTGCACTTATACACATTGTTACCCACACCTGCACGATTATTTTCCATTTTAAAAAACAGATTTATCTGTAAAACTTTTCCGTTCGCACAATTATAAGCTTAACTAATTTTCGCACAATAAAAATCGGAAAATTGACGTTCAAATAACGGTGAAATTCAGCTGGTTACCTCTTGTACTAGAGTTGCCAGAGAGCAAAAAAAGTATGTATTCGCAATATAAGGTTTATTCCCTATTCAGAGAAAACATAATATTCCAAAAATTCGAAACTAAAAAAATTGACTTTTGGCCGCAGAACATGGTCATTTAAGCCACTGTGCACTGATAGAAGTTATTCAACCTTTAGAAAAGGAGGGTATTGTTTTAACTACAAATTTTTTCATATGGACAAAGCGAAATCGGAAACAGTTCTCCCCCATAACTTTGATTAACTTGAAAACTTCAAAGTATAGAATGTCAGCAAGAGAAATTGTGTGTTTTGTCCATCATTTACAATTGATAATAAGTGACCTAATACCGGAAGAAGACGAAGTGTGGCATTTTATTTAATACTTTTGTATCTTAGATACCTTAAAGTCACTCATTGAAAAGCACCATTATTTATATAAGTCATTGTTCAAAAAACCATTAAAACCAAAGTTCCATTTCCTAGTACATAAAATTTTTTTCAATAAAAAAATTTGGACCTTCAAAAAATATATGGTGCATGAAAGGTGAAGCCGTTCATAAAGTATTTAAAACGTACTCTAATTCAATAACATCTCGCGTAAATATTCCATGGAGTCTTTCAATAAAAGCTGCTCTGAAATTCTCATATAATCTCACAAATGAAACTTTTTTCCAGAATGATTTAAGCATATATATAAAGTTCTTACTTCACGGCAGTACAGGATTCAAATACGGTTCCGATCTTCAACAAAAATATAACATTTCAAACTACAACTTTTATTCAGAAGTAACATTTAAAGGATTAGTTTTCAAAAAAAGTTTCTTCTTCGTTACAAAAGAAGATATTATTTCCTTATTTGAGGTTGAAGATATTGCCGTATGCTCATATAAACAATTATATTTTATATGTTCGGAGCATAAACTTTTAAATTTTGATTCACATACCGAGTCAGTTATGTAGTTATAAATTTATAAATGCGCATAAAATATCTTCACCTCCTCTGCATATACACACCATTCGAAATAAAAAAAATATGTATATATGTATATGTATAAGCATTTAGGAAAAAATTCTATTTAATATACAGTCACTCACAAAAGTAAATATTTTTATGTTTGTTATACGAATAGAAAATTTGTCCAAGATTTGAAACTTTGGGTTTTGTGATTTCTCTCATGAAAAATGAAAACATACATGTATGTTTGCGTAAAGAAACCCCTTATTACATTATTATCTTTTATAAAAGTTAAGTTTTGTGCCTTATTTGAAATATGCATGTATGTAAATATATATTTATCTTACATGCGATTTTTATTATAAGTATAAGAAAACGATTTTTGTACCTGTGAATTAATGAATTAAATAAATTTTTAAAACCAAAAAGCATGTGTTCAATTTTAACATGGAAGATAGTGTTCATTTAACATGACAAATCGTATTAACTAACAAGAATGATAGTGTTAATTTAACGTGACACATCGTGTTAATTTAAAAAGAATGATAGTGTTAATTTAAAGTTACACATCGTGTTAATTCGACAGGGAAAATAGTGTTAAACCAGGAAAAAAAGTTCCACTAAGCTACCCAAAAAAATAATTTTCGAGCCTGCGAAATTTCATCGATTATTTATGATTTTTTTTTTTCATTTTCAAGGCTCCAAATGGTTTTTTAAGAATTTTTTTTCGTGTCAATTGGCAAATGCCAAATCTTGGCCTATATCTCGAGACCCTAGTCACTCAGCGGTGTAAAACTTACTCTGTATTATAGCACACATCAACAGCTTCAATTTGATACCCATAATATAAAAACACATTCTAGGTGTATCCGGGTCCATGTTTTGGCCTATATCTCGAGACCGTAGTCACCCAGCGGTTTAAAACTTACTCTGTCTAAACCATACATCAACAGCTTCAATTTGATACCCATAATGTAAAAACACATTCTAGGTGTATCCTGGTCCACGTTTTGGCCTACATCTCGAGACCCTAGTCACCCAGCGGCATAAAACTTACTCTGTACTAAAGCACACATCAACAGCTCCAATTTGATACCCATAATTTAAAAACACATCCTAGTGTTACCCTGATCCACGTTTTGGCCTATATTTCGAGACCCTAGTCACCAATAGGTATGAAAACTACCCTGTACTAAAGCACTCATCAACAGCTTCAATTTGATACCCACAATGTAAAACCATTGTCTAGGCGTTCACGGGCCCACGTTTGGCCTATATCTCGAGACCCTAGCCTTCCAGTTGTATGAAAATTACCCTGTACTATAGCACTCATCAACAGCTTTCATTTGATATCCATATTGTATAAACACATTCTAGGGGTACCCGGGTCCACGTTTTGGGCTATATCTCGAGAGTAGAGGTTTACGCCGATCACTTTATCGGCGGTGGCGGCGGCGTGGGCGGCGCGCCGGCGTACGCCGGTATTCTTACTTTAAAAAGCTTGATTTTTCTATTTAAAAAAATAGTATTTAGGAAAGGTTTTGTTTGTATGTATTTAATGAAATCAACGTTTTGGCCATTTCGGAAAGATACGGGGTTTTTGCCTCAAGATCTCGCAGACCGTTCAACAGTTTTCAGGAGTAGCTCCTTGCGGAGGGATTGCCCCTCCTTCACTTACTCCAGAGACGCTTCGAACCTAACCCCGGTCTTTCGAATTGGTAGTGCTGCGTCTGCTAAAAAGAAATAGAGATACATAAAATAGCCACACTTTTGTTTGCATATCTCATACAAAGCGTAGTTTCGCCTAGGGTTAACTCCTAATAATCGTCGCGAACACTATTTCTTAAAATCATTTGTGGCTCCTTTGCGGTCACGCACAAAGGCGACTTACGGTTGCTATTAATGGTCTATTAATACTCATGACTCTCGTGGCACAGGGCGCCTCCAGTTTTTCGGCTGTACTTAAGAGCTACAATTCCCGATGTGCGAACAATAGCAATCCCGATCACCAGTCGCTACCACGCCTCCTGACCCTCACATCATATGCCAGCTATAGGACTGCGACTTCGAACTCATACCTTCGTCGACGTCACTTTCCTAGAAGATCTAGGTGTAGCACCGAAGACTTTCCAACGGATGCTTTTGTCGCGCTATGCTGCCAAGCTACACCAGAGAAAAACCTTGAAACATTAGGGAGTGACCATTCGGCCAAGGACGCCGCCTTCGAAATCATAAGCAATCTAAGTGGAAGTCATTGCGTAATCGGTGAAAATCGTAAAATACTCGGCGCATCTACATAATTAAAATTTTACAAGGACCCTGGATAAAATTTTTAAAATGTAGACCAAAGTTTGCAGACGTTTGTGTTCACATCATTTATTTCAATAGTTTTCGTTAAATCAAAACGATATTTTAGAATGAAAGTCGACCGATTTTAAGTTGAAAGATGTTTACTGCTGTTTTCCGGCCTTATGATATAAGAGCTCATTATGGATGACCGCGTAGCTTCAGTTTTCAGACTAGTTCGACGGTCCACTACGTTAGGGTAATAGCACACACAGTCATTAGTTCGACTGTCTTGGGAAAGCTTTTGCTTCACCACTATGAGTGTTCTTGCGAAGGACAAAGCCTGACTTGGTAAATATATGTGCCTACGTATTCTCATTTGTAAAAGGAGCCGTAACGTGTAGGTGATATTTAAACTTGGTTGATAGGCTATAATCAATGTGATTCACTCCAAGGGGCTAGTTTTGGATAGGGCCGCCAACTTTATGTTAAACCGGGAGACTTGGGTGTTGAAGGATGAAGTGTGAAAATTTAAATTAACATTTCAGACGCTATTTTATAGTTTCGCAAATTAACAATAGATTTTTGAATGTAAGCCCAAATGATTTTTCAAAACCTTCTCATTCGTACATATATCCTCAACTTAAGTATGAGGTAAGAAGCAGTTCAAAGGAGTGTTTATGCCCCTAGAACCTACTAAAGGATTTTGCATCACTGATTTGGCTTATTCTTTCAGCCAATCGCAATATAAATTTTTTTTTAAAAATCGGCACCTTTTTTGTTTTTTTAACAACTTGAGAATAATTTGAAATAATTTGAAAATAATTTGAAACGCCTTAGGTCATTTTATTTGAATTCATTGTTCATTACTAATTTTTTGAAAAAAAATATGCAAAGTGAGCATATAAATCTCTACTATATATTTGTGAAAGTATGTCTGTATGTATGTTTGAACTTGCAGCCTAAACCGCAGAATGGAATCGAACGAAGTTTTGCCATGACATACCCTGAGGGCGTCAATCTATGGTAGGCTATATAAAAAAAGTTTTCGACAAGGGGGCGTGGCACCTCCCATACAACTGGAATTTTTCGTAGTCAATATATCTGAAAGTATTAAGGCTAGACGATTGAAATTAGGTGAGTGGTTATACGAGACCAATCCCTACCCCCTCCAGAAAAACTGGGTATAACGAAAAAGGGGGCGTCGCGCCTCCCATACAACTAGTATTTTTCGTTGTCAATATATCTGAAAGTATTAAAGCTAGACGACTGAAATTAGGTGAGGAGGTATATAAGACTAATCCATACCCCCTTGGGAAATATTGGGGATAGCGAAAAAGGGGCGTGGCATCTCCCATACAAATGGGGGTTGGGATTAGTCTAATATATTAGTCTATATAGTACTGCTTTTATTTATACCCGAAAGACGTCGGGTACTCTGCTAGTTTATTATATAACTTTTCTTTTAGTGTTTTGTTTTAATAACTTGGTGAAATGGGTGATGCAAAGTCCGTGCTAAGCTGACATCGAAACCGCTTGTTTTTTTAAATAACTTTTGAACAGTTAGAAAGAGTTAAATTTCGCAATTAGTTTCTTATACTGGCAGTGATGCACATCTGTTGATACCACTTTCGACCATATCCGACATGAACAATAAATGACCTAAACAGTCTTAAACGAGTAGAACATATAGTAACGCGCCGGACGCCGCCGCCGCCGACGCCGCGTCGATATTTTTGACATTCGGCGGCGGCGTGCGAAAAACGACCCTAATCGGCGGCGGCGGCGGCGTTTATCGGTGGCGTATATCTCTACTCGAGAGCCTAGCCTCCCAGTTGTATGAAAATTATCCTGTACTATAGCACTCATCAACAGCTTTCATTTGATATTCATATTGTATAAACACATTCTAGGGGCACCCGGGTCCACGTTTTGGACTATATCTCGAGACCCTAGTCACCCATGGGTATGAAAATTATCCTGTACTATAGCACTCATCAACGGCTTTCATTTGATACACATATTTTATAAACACATTCTAGGGGTACCCGGGTCCACGCTTTGATCTCAAGACCCTAGGCACGTAGCGAAAAAAAAGGTAGACGCTGGCCGATTCTCAGACCTACCCAATATGCTCACAAAATTTCATGAGAATCGGTTCAGCCGTTTCGGAGGAGTTAAGCCTCTAACACTGTGACAGTTTCTTTGCGATTTTTCGAAAAATATTAGTGGTAGAAATAGGAAGCAATCAGTTTACACATACCCGATAAGTACTGAACTGCATAATTTCTTAGAACATTTCTTTAATTTTATGGTGAATTTATTATCTATGACGTGACCTATTAGTGTGGCTGACATAGGTTATTTTATGAAAAGTACGGACACCAAGGAATCGTGCACTTCCGTAAACCTATTAACATATGAAACCTAAACCAATTTAAAATTCATTGATCAACGTCAAAAACTCGACTAGTAAATCGATTTACATATAAATTTCATTAGTAAATAATGGAGATGCCATAACGGCATGCACTCATTGAGCATGTCAACTTATTCATTCCGTATGTTCGTAACATACGTCTGCAGAAGAATTTGTGGAATCGTTTTATATTTGGAATATTATGTACATACTTATTTGGAATATTCGGACCTCGTGAGGTTTATTCGAAACACTTCTATGAATATAAAGTTCTAAGACAATAAGCCATTTTCTTTTATTTTTTTTTTTGTCAGTTCACTGCGGCTGCTGAGTAGAGTATCACCCCATGTCGGCTGCCAGTTCGAAATCATCCTATCCCAAAAAAAAATTTAAAAAAATTTCCCATTTCAGGGTTTTTCACAAAAACGCCCAATATCAGAATTAGGTTGAAGAACGCCTTATCTTAGTATGCTTTTCATTAACTACCTCTTATGTCAAAATGCTTTGAACTTATGCTTAGATAGCGAGGTTTGAGGTAGTGTAGTTTTGTATAAAATTCTGACGTAAACAAATTCTGAAAGAATGACCAAACCAACTTAACACTTTATCAATTCACGAAATATTTAGTAGAAAATTAATTATTTCCCCCAAAACCTGTTGACATTTATAAATTTATTATCACTACTGACATACTACTACAGGTACTTTTCTACTACAATTTTCGCTGAAGGGGATTGAGTTATTCCCCGTTTTCCATACTTCGTAAAACCATTTTTAAATTTGGGGGTGTCAAAGCTCTGTCATAATTGAATAGCTCTAGCATTGTGGATAAAACAAGTATGATATCTTATCCGTTAACTGCCTGACAAGATGTTCAATATGGCTACTTTTTAGAATTTTGGCAGCGTTTTGACAGGGTGTTCAATAAGGCGGCGCATAGGACCGGATATCATCAGCGGGTGATATAAAGATATACAGAATGAGACAGCGATAGTCAATTAAATATCAGGTGATTCATTCCATTTGTAATTTTGACATCTATGCAGAAGTAATCACACTTGTTTTATCCACAACGACCTCTAGTAATTGAATCATGACTCCCATGATAAAAGCACCCTTTCTGACATTATTGACGTTTCTACACAATAAAAAAATGTTAATTTCTCTCTTGCACACATATGTATATTAGACTGGGTCGATTTATTAACCGATATCGCGCCATTGATTTTTTGATAAGATTTGGGCTCAGGAAAAAAAGTTCCCCTACGCATACCCAAAAAAAATAATTTTCGAGCCTGCGAAATTTCATCAATTTTTTCGATTTGTTATGCATTTCTTTCATTTTCAAGGTTCCAAATCATTTTTTATGTGTTTTTTTGGTGTCAATTGGCAAGTGCAAAATTGGTAAATGCAGTTTTTAAAGAACAAATTCTTTTATGGAGATTTAGAGGAATTTTGGTCCAAAAATCGAATTTTTTTCGCAGGCTCGAGCATAGTGGAACTTTTTTTCCTGAGCCCAAATCCTATCGAAAAATCGATGGCGCGATATCGGTTAACTTTCGTCCATACAAATCGACCCAACCCAATGTACATATTTATGTTTTTTCTCAAACAAAAAAAATTTAATATTTACTTTGTTATTTTATTTATCTCCGAATTATATCAAAAACTTCAAAAAAGTCATGGCCAACAAGAAGGGAGAACGGTTATCCCTCATAAGTGCTTATCATAAACAAATGAGCTAAGATCCCGCATTCCGGCATTGTAGTATTTGTAATCGGATTCGAAAAAAAATAATTTTAAAAAAATTTTTAAGTTAAACGGTTTGAAAACAATACTTAAATGAAGTAATAATAATACTAAAAGCTAGAAAATAATTAGGTAGCTCCTAGGTACTAGTCATCACACTCCTCATCAATCTAGGGCGTTGATCAGACAATTAAATACAAGCGTTGGGCACGTGAAATTTCTAAAAATGTGATTAGGGTTCAGTTGGTCGTATATATGACTATCAATATGCCATTCTGCACATTCCACCTGTAGACCTGGTAGCAAAGAACATAGCATTAACAACCGCAACCAGGCTCGGTGCCGCGGAGCAGCTTGAGCGCCGACCATATGGTCATAGTAGTATAGCGTCATCAATCACAATACGACCAGACTACCTGATTCCCTATCTGCGCTTCGAGGGAGATCTTAAGGCCACAATAGAGGTGGGCGGTTTACGCAAGGGTGCGCAAATGGCGGACGAGGAAATACATGTGTACACAGATGGTTCCAAAGTAGTGGAAGGAGTAGGGTCTGCGGTATACTGTGCTGATTCGGAAATAAGCAGATCCTACAGGCTGCCAGATTACTATTGCGTTTTCCAATCGGAAATATTAGCCGTAACCTAAGCAGTAGAAACCCTGGAAGAGAATAGATTAACCTGCAACCGTGTTAACTTTTATACTGACAGCGAAGCAGCAATTAAGGCAATAATCTCGCATAGCACAGCATCTAAATGCGTGTTAGAGTGTAAGCAGTCTTTGGAGAGAATCGGGACAGGGAGAAGCATACATCTATATTGGGTCCCAGGGCATATGGGAATAGATGGGAATAAAAAGCGGACGAACTAGCTAAAAAGGGCGCATCCCTTGGAGCTTGCTCCGTAAACGTCCCAATTAGACTAGGCGATATTAAGCGAAGGCGAGAGGTGCACATGATCGACCAAGCGGGAAAGGCGTGGGTTCAGGCGCGGGGCTGTAAAGTGTCAAAGATTATGTGTAGGTCTTACAACCTTAAACTAACAACGTTGCTTCTATCATTAAAAAGAGAGGACTGCAGACTCATGACGGGTATTCTGGCTGGACACTGCCTTCTGGCGTCACATGCCTTTAAATTAGGCTTGGTCAGTGATAGCAGATGTAGGAAGTGCGGGTTGGAGGAGGAAACTATCGAGCACGTTCTGTGCTCGTTCCCTAGACTTGCCAGACTAAGACTCCAGCTATTAGGAGTGATACAGCTGTCAGATCTAGAAGCAGCAAGTGGCTTAAGTCCTAGGAAGCTTCTAGTATTTTCCAAGAGGACGGAGTTATTTTATAACATAGGTTTGATAGGGGTTTTCAATTTGGTCGTTAAAACAAACTTCTGGTATCACTACGGACTCAATCAGCCTATGCGAGGTCCTCATGGACCGACCAGTTCAACCTAACCTAACCAATTATTATTACTTCATATGAGCCAAATCGGACATTATAGGTCGATTTCTATTCATGTGTTATGTGTTCCAAATATGGACCAAATCGGACCACAAATACGACTTTTTTGAATATATCGATCTTTGCGCCATCTAGCGGCGATTTTTTTCATAGTTCGCTTTCTATTCTCGTATGTATTATGTGATCCAAATATGAGCCAAATCGGACCACAAATAGGATTTTTGTGAATATCTCGATCCTTGCGCCACCTAGGGGCGATTTTTTTCATAAGTCGCTTTCTATTCATATCAACGCAAACGTCAAGCTGTGTAGTTGATTTTTTACCTATATATTTTATAGGTATATTCAATTGCTTTTACTTAAAGTTTTAATATTAAAAATTAAAATTTTCATCAATTTTGCATATACACATATGTACATATTTAGTTGCAGTTGAATTGCCGAGTATTTTTGCATTGTGTTGTTGCTGTTGAGAGGCTTCAGTTTTTAATAGTATATTTTGTTTTTATTTTTGATTTTTTGCGTGCGCATTCCTTCCTCAGTGTCACAGCTGTTTGCGCAGTTTGTTCAGTGTTATTACAGTGCATCTCAAACTCCTCATACAGCATATCATTTTTAACAGCTACTTTCAAACTGTTGTATTTTTTCTTATAACCCGTTGTGCTATCGTTCAATTAATATTCATACTTTTCCTATTTTATTAATTCTCGGTTTTCTGTAGCATTTATATATATATTTATTCCTCATCCTCTTTAAATTTATCAAGAATGTCGTATTTATATCCTAACTGCATAGTAAGAAGTGAATCACATCCCTTCGTGGTATGCTGGCTTTGCGATGGGCTTGCCCATATGAAGTGCGCAAGGTCTTAAAACAGGCCCGAGATGGATTTTCTGAAATAGGCAGAGAGATTTTCGCTTTATCCGAGAAGTTTAAGCATTATGAAAGCTTATTTAAGTCTTTCAAACATTCAAATGTAAACGTTCCGGATAATAATCGTAGGTCTATTGATGTTTCCCTTCCAGCTCCGACTATGGATGCTGATCCCAAAGTTCCTTCACCTCCAGATCTTCCACCAACTATTGAATTGATAAATCTGTCCTCTCCGAGTCCCTTACCAGTTCAACTATCGACATCGAAGGCTCATTCAGCTGTATCTACCGTACCCTCCACAAAAAGGAACCAGGTTCCCCAAAACCCCTCTGCGGAATCTGAACCGCCGGCTAGTAGATTTATTACTGTCCCGATAAAAAAGTCGATTTTCGTCTCCAGATTCGAGAGAGACACTACAGAAGAGCGCCTGAAGTCTTACATCATAAGTAAACTTAAATCTGAAAATGTGACTATTCGTAAATTTAATTTAAATTATCCTAGAGACATTTCGTTATTTAGATTGACGTATCAGCGCAACATTTTGAAACAATTTTGAATAATTCGTTTAGGCCACCCGGAGCCTTTGTGCGTGAATTCGAGCGTATACGCAACGTTAATATTCGTAATCTTGCTACCGTTCCTCATAACAATAATGCTGCAAAAAACTAGATACTAAATCTGTCCTTAATATATTTTATCAAAATGTAAGAGGCCTAAACACGAAACTAACTGAACTATACTTGAGATCATTTAACTGTAATTACAAATTCATCGCATTTACTGAAACTTGTTAAAGCAAAGAGGATAAATATAATAAGAGTCGCCACTCGTTATTGTTTAGGCATTTACTCGATGTAAACTGTGAGGTAGTCGCTACTTTTTTTTTGGGCGAGATGTTTATAAATGTCTTCTATACATTTTCATGGGGTATTTGTGTTTATTTTTCCGACTGTTTTAATTAATTATTTAATTCTCTTTCCAAAAAACACGTTTGCATAAAGTGACAACACCGCATGGATAAATGGAAGGCAATTCAAAAATGTCCCTCACAAAACAAAAGTAGCGACTACCCCACAGTTTACATCGAGTAAATGCCTAAAAAATAACGAGTGACGGCTCTTATTATATTTATACTCTTTGGTTGAAAGCCTCATATTTTTAATTCGGAGATTCTTTGCAATAATTAAAAAATATATAGAAATGACCGCTTGAACAGAGTTGGAGGTGGAGATTTGCTCGCGGTACATTCTTCTATACCTTCCGCTGAGGTAAATTTACCTGTTATTGAAGCTACGGAATTTAAGTGCATTACAACCCACCTGCGAATAAGTTTTACCTATATTGCCATTTGCTATATCCCACCATCTTCAGATCCCTCGATGTATATGAACCATATTTCGTTACTGAAAGATATCAGTTCAATGTTGAAGCCTATTGACTCGATAATTGTCTTGGGTGACTGTAATCTTCCGCACGTATCATGGACCACATCCGACCATGGTATTGTACCGGTTTCTTCAAAATTGTCCAGGAGCGACTTCCCAGCAAACACAGTTTCTAACGTTAGAGAAATATTGTAATTTTACATTAGAATTCTAATGTAGTTCTCTAATGCAATTCGAATCGAAAACTAGGTTAGAGAACTAGGTTAGAATTCGACTGTAAAACGATTCGAATACCACTAGAAATGCGATGTTATGATTATTGTCACAGTTATCGATTATTTGCACGACAGGATCACTCATTCTTAGTGTTATACAAACAAAATAAAAATAGCGGAAATATTACAAGTTGCGAAATAAGTTTTTTTATTTATAATAATAAATACTAGTAAGGGAAAGTGATTCAAAAAAGGTTAAAAAAGGAAAGCGAGCAGATTATTGAAGTGCTATTTGAATGGCATGAAGAAAACGCTTCCTCGTCCGTACCTCAAACCAACGCTGACCTCAATCTTTAGGTACGGTTTTAATTTATTATAATAGAAAAAGCCTTTGAAACATGTTCATTCTTAATACATAAGATTATAACCAAATAAACGTATTTGATATAATGAAAAAATGAAAATTTCGCTGATTTTAAATAACTGAACTTAATTGCGCATCACTTCAAAATTCTCATTAGAAACTCATTAGAATTTGACGTTAGAATTCGATTAGAATTCTAACCCTTTTCTCGATATCGAGAACGAAGTCCCCTTTTTGTCGAGAATGCTATAATTCGCGACAGTTTCGCAAATCGTCCTCTAACCTTCTACCTTAGAGAAATAGATTAGAATTCGATTCGTCTTCTAATCGTTTTCTAACCTAAATGTTTGTTGGGTTTTTAGCTGAAATAACTAAAATTTGCCTAAGACAGATAAATATAGTTCCAAACATGTTCGGGAGGGTACTTGATCTGGTATTTGTTGATGATGCATCAAAATCCATTCTTAGGAGGGGCCTCTTACTGTACCTGAGGACCCTTACCGTCCTTCGCTGGAAATAGTTTACGAATTGGAAGAAAGTTCTCGGAGTTACACTACCACAGAAAACGACTCTAGTTTTAGATTCGAATTCGAGAAGGCTAATTTTAATAAACTCAACCAAATTTTATCTACAATAGGTTGTCCCAAATACGGTGCAGATATTGACAAAAACGTTTCTGACTTCAATGCCATCATTCACGCTATTCTGGAAAGACATGTACCTAAGCGTAAACGTGTTTCCACTGAACTAGTCCAAATATGGTACACCAAAGAACTTAAAAATCTATAAAAAAACAAAAAATCGCGTTCCTTCAAGCTGTACAAGAAGACGGGTTCACACTCCGACTACGTGAAGTACTCTAATTGCGTCATAAATATTTTGAATTAAATAAAAAATGTTACAATACCTATCTCTGTGCGATGAAAAAGAAAATAACTTGCAATCCCAAAGCTTTCTATGATTTCGTGAACTCTAAACGTAGGGTTAAAGGCTTTCCTTCCGGTATGAAATACCGTGATGATTTCTCTAGCGACGATGAAGATATTGCTATCTTATTTGCAATTTTTTCAAATCTAACTATTCCGCTGAATTAATTTCTTTGTCTTGTGAATACCCGTATCAACTTAACTCACTTAACGTAATTAATATTCCATCAATATCTCCAGAAGAGGTTCTTACATATTTAACTTCTTTGAAGGAATCTTATAAATACGGTCCTGATCTAATTCCCACATGTTTTCTCAAAAAATGCGCAGAACACATTTATCAGCCCCTAACTGATTTATTCAACATTTCCCTAAAACATGGAGTTTTTCCTTCTGCTTGGAAGGAATCTTTTCTAATACCCCTCCATAAAAACGGCAGTAGGTCATGTGTAGAAAATTATTGAGGAATTGCAGAATTGTCTGCCATCCCAAAGGTATTTGAAGTCATTATTACCAATCAGCTAACATTTTCCATTTCTGCATTGATTGCAGACTCTCAACATGGATTCTATAAAGGCAAATCTACCATTACCAACCTACTTAAATTCACAACTCATGTTTCTAATGGATTTAGATAAAATCTTCACACCGATGTTGTTTACACTGATTTCAATAAAGCATTTGACAAAGTTTCCCATTCATTGCTTATCCACAAGCTGGATCGACTTGGCTTCCAACCTGGTCTCACTCAGTGGATATCTTCGTATCTCTGCAGTAGAACGCAACAAGTAATTTTTAAAAATACTCTTTCAGATGTCATTAATGTTCCCTCTGTCATTTTGGATAAAACAAGTGTGATATCTTATCCGTTAACTGCCTAACAGGATGTTCAATATGGCTACTTTTTAGAATTTTGGCAGCGTTTTGACAGGGTGTTCAATATGGCGGCGCATAAGACCGGCTATCATCAGCGGGTGATATAAAGATATACAGAATGAGACAGCGATATTCAATTAAAAATCAGGTGATTCATTCCATTTGTAATTTTGACGTCTATGCAGAAGTTATCACAATTGTTTTAACCACAACGACCTCTAGTAATTGAATCATGACTCACATGATAAAAACACCTTTTCTGACATTATTGACGTTTCTACACAACAAAAAAATGTTAATTTCTCTCTTGCACACATATGTATATTAGACTGGGTCGATTTATTAACCGTAATCGCGCCATCGATTTTTCGATAGGATTTGGGCTCAGGAAAAAAAGTTCCCCTACGCATACCCAAAAAAATTATTTTCGAGTCTGCGAAATTTCATCAATTTTTTCGATTTTTCATGCACTTTTTTCATTTTCAAGGCTCCAAATCATTTTGCATGTGTTTTTTTGGTGTCAATTGGCAAGTGCAAAATTGGTAAATGCAGTTTAAAAAAAAAATATTCTTTTATAGAGATTTAGAAGAATTTTGGTCCAAAAATCGACTTTTTTCGCAGGCTCGAAAATAATTTTTTTGGGTATGCGTAGTGGAATTTTTTTTCCTGAGCACAAATCCTATCGAAAAATCGATGGCGCGATATCGGTTAACTTTCGTCCATACAAATCGACCCAACCCAATGCACATATTTATGTTTTTTCTCAAACAAAAACATTTAATATTTACTTTGTTATTTTATTTGTTGTTATTTTATTTATCTCCGAATTATATCAAAAACTTCAGAAAAGTCATGGCCAACCAGAAGGGAGAACGGTTATGCCTCGTAAGTGGTTATCATAAACAAATGAGCCAAGATCCCGCATTCCGGCATTGTTGTATTTGTAATCGGATTCGAAAAAAAAATTTTAAGTTAAACGGTTTGAAAACAATACTTACATGAAGTAATAATAATACTAAAAGCTAGAAAATAATTAGGTAGGTCCTAGGTACTAGTCATCACACTCCTCATCAATCTAGGGCGTTGATCAGACAATTAAATAAAAGCTTTGGACGCGTGAAATTTCTAAAGATGTGATTAGGGTTCAGTTGGTCGTATATATGACTATCAATATGCCATTCTGCACATTCCACCTGTAGACCTGGTAGCAAAGAATATAGCATTAACAACCGCAACCAGGCTCGGTGCCGCGGAGCAGCTTGAGCGCCGACCATATGGCCATAGTAGTATAGCGTCATCAATCACAAGACGGACATACTATCTGATTCCCTATCTGCGCTTCGAGGGAGATCTTAAGGCCACAATAGAGGTGGGCGGTTGGCGCAAGGGTGCGCAAATGGCGGACGAGGAAATACATGTGTACACAGATAGTTCCAAAGTAGTGGAAGGAGTAGGGTCTGCGGTATACTGTGCTGATTCGGAAATAAGCAGATCCTACAGGCTGCCGGATTACTGTAGCGTTTTCCAATCGGAAATATTAGCCGTAACCAAAGCAGTATAAACCCTGGAAGAGAATAGATTAACCTGCAACCGTGTTAACTTTTATACTGACAGTGAAGCAGCAATTAAGGCAATAATCTCGCATAGCACAGCATCTAAATGCGTGTTAGAGTGTAATCAGTCTCTGGAGAGAATCGGGACAGGGAGAAGCATACATCTATATTGGGTCCCAGGGTATATGGGAATAGATGGGAATGAAAAAGCGGACGAACTAGCTAAAAAGGGCGCATCCCTTGAAGCTTGCTCCGTAGACGTCCCAATTAGACTAGGCGAGATTAAGCGAAGGCGAGAGGTGCACATGATCTACCAAGCGGGAAAGGCGTGGGTTCAAGCGCGGGGCTGTAAAGTGTCGAAGATTGTGTGTAGGTCTTACAACCTTAAACTAACAAAGTTGCTTCTATGATTAAAAAGAGAGGACTGTAGACTCATGACGGGTATTCTGGCTGGACACTGCCTTTTGGCGTCACATGCCTTAAAATTAGGCTTGGTCAGTGATAGCAGATGTAGGAGGTGCGGGTTGGAGGAGGAAACTATCTAGCACGTTCTGTGCTCGTGCCCTACACTTGCCAAACTAAGACTCCAGCTATTAGGAGTGATACAGCTGTCAGATCTAGAAGCAGCAGGTGGCTTAAGTCCTAGGTAGCTTCTAGTATTTTCCAAGAGGACGGAGTTATTTTATAACATAGGTTTGATAGGGGTTTTCAGTTTGGTCGTTAAAACAAACTTCTGGTATCACTACGGACTCAATCAGCCTATGTGAGGTCCTCATGGGCCGGCCAGTTCAACCTAACCTAACCTAGTATTATTATTACTTCATGTAAGTATTGTTTTCAATAAAACCGTTTAACTTAGAAATTTTTTTAAATTATTTTATTTTCAAGTTTTTAGTCTTTATTTAATTGCCTATTATTTCTCAATCTATTGCTCATTTAGTGACTTATTACTGCAAGGACTTTCCTGACAACTTGTTACAATCTAATTCCTCAATACATAATCCTTCCAAAGACTTTACTCGACTCTGCGCCACATATGCTTGTCCCTCCTTCAACTCCAAGATATTTTGATGTCATTTCTAGCGGACTGTATATAATATTTGTTCCAAATATGGACCAAATCGGACCACAAATACGACTTTTTTGAATATCTCGATCTTTGCGCCATATAGCGGCGATTTTTTTCATAGGTCGCTTTCCATTCTCGTATTTGTTATGTGTTCCAAATATGAGCAAAATCGGACCACAAATAGCATTTTTGTGAATATCTCGATCCTTGCGCCACCTAGGGGTGATTTTTTTCATAAGGCGCTTTCTATTCATATCAACGCAAACGTCAAGCTGTGCAGTTGATTTTTTACCTATATTTTACCTATATTGTATAAAAATTAATAGCACAACAACTCCTTGACTTAGAGTAGATAGAAAAGGTATTATTATTTTATTTCACTTATATTATATCGAATAGAAAAAAAGGATGAATAACAAAATATAAAATTAAATATTTGCGCGACGGCGGGCGGGCGAAAAACTGCAAACGATTGCGGTTCGGACGTTGCGTGTGGGCGGATAGTTTTAAGTAAACTAAAAAACAGAGAGCGCGGTGGTGGTTGGCAAGCCACAGCTGAGCTGCACTGCCAGCGCTTGGCCGCACTGGCCGCACTGGCCGGGTGTTGCCAGACGGAGGGGGCGGACTTAGTCCGAAAACTCGATCATGTCTTCAACATGCCCCCCCCCCTCCCGACGCGTTGATGGGTTAAGGGCGGCATCAACCCTGTCCAAGGCCGCCCGTGCCTCGGCTACTAATTGCCGTATTTTGACGTCTTTGTGACGAGCCGATCGGCTTTGTACCGCGCTCTGGCGGTTTTCCGGCTGTCGTTGTCCTGGCGTCTAGCATGGTTGTTCGGTCGAGCCCGGTGGAGCAAAGTGTGGTGGCCGAGGGAGCATTTACGGCAGCTGCTTGCGGAGTCGCACGATCCAGTGGAGTGTGAAATTGCGAGGCAGTTGAGGCAGTGCCGGTGGGTTTTTGCACACTGGTATCTCTCCTCGGGTTTCATCGCTAAGAATTCCCGCCACTGTCTCAACACATGTCGTTGGCCACAGAGGCGACACTTTGGTCCCTCAGTTGTTCTGCGGGTCCTGCAAAGACAAGAAAAGAAAAATATTCGTATTTGCAGGCATGGGTGAGGATAGCTTATATATCTCTTTCAGATTGCATGAAACAGAGGGTACCAGAGGTAGGGTTGGCATTACTAGGCAGTTGGTAGCACGCACAGTTTGGCAATATTTCGGGTTATTAGTCCGTTTTGTGTTTTGAGTTCCACAACTCGAACATGGTTATCCGATCCAGGATGTAAAGTGATTACCCGTCCCAAACGCCATTCGTTCGGGAGTAGTAAATCATCCTTTACCACGACTAAATCTCCAACTTGAATATTGCGTTGAGGGCATTTCCATTTGTACCGCTTATGCAGCTCCTTGAGATACTCGCTCTTCCATCGTGTGCTGAATTGGTGGTGAAGCACTTTCAGTTTCTGCCATTTGTTGACCAAGGTGAGATGCTCTGCAGTTGGCTCCGGTAACGACAAGAGCGGCGCGCCACGTAGGAAATGCCCTGGGGTCAGGACTAGGGGATCCATTGGATCTTCGGACATAGGGGAGGGCGGTCGGGAGTTGAGGACCGCCTCTGTGCGTATTAAGAGGGTAGTAAGCTCTTGGAAGGAGAACTTCTGGTTTCCTGCTACCTTCGTGAAGTGTATCTTGAAACTTTTCACGGCCGCTTCCCATAGCCCACCCATGTGTGGAGCGTATGGGGGGATGAATTTCCATGAGAATCCGTGAGTTGCATACTTTTCGGCGACGTCTGTAGCGACTTCCTTGAGGAATGTGGTGAATTCTCTTTGTAATCCGCGTTGTGCGCCGACGAACGTCTTTCCGTTGTCAGAATATATCTGGTGGGGTAGGCCACGGCGGCCAGTAAATCGGGCAAAGGCTGCGTTGAAGGCATTCGTGGTGAGATCAGAGCACACTTCTAAATGAACAGCCTTTGTGGAAAAACAGACGAACACACAAACGTAAGCTTTGACATACGAAGCTCGGCGAAGGGGAGAAGTTTTTACCATAAATGGTCCAGCAAAGTCGACTCCTGTTGTATGAAAGGGTAGGGAATAAGTTGACCTCTCGGGTGGCAAAGCTGCCATTATCTGCGTTTTCATCTGCTGTTTGTAGATGGTGCAGGTTTTGCAGTGGAAGATGCGCTTTTTGACCTTTTACTTCAAACGTGGAATGTAGTACTGTTGCTGTACCATTCGGATCATCAGCTGTTTGTCGGCGTGCAGCAGGTTCGAATGGAGGAAGTCCAACAGAAGAGAACAAAATCGAGAGTTTTCGGGTATGATAATTGGGTGCCGCTCGTTAAAGCTATAAGTGGCATATGCTAATCTTCCAGAAACTCGCATGATTCCTGAGTCATCTAGCATGGGGTTTAATGTCAGAAGGGTGTTCTTTTTGGGTAAGGGTCCTGACGTTTGAAGCAGCTCTATCGTATTTCCGTAATAATTTCGTTGAGTTTGAATGATGATTTTGATTTTGGCATCATTCACTTCGGCGTGGGTGAGGTTGAGCGTGGCTGGAACTTCTAGTTTTCTTGCTTTTCGGATAAACCGCAACATATAGGCCACGACTCTAAGCGCTCGAGAAAACGACGAAAACCGGTCCAGTATGTCTATATTTTCTTCCTGCAGGGTGTGGAATACTTCCACATGTCGTTGTTCGGGGGGAGTTGGGTGATGAGAAATATCCTTTGGCCACGAAGTTGATGGGTTGATAAGCCAATTAGGTCCTTCCCACCATAATGGACATTGGACTAAATCCTGAGGCTTGCAGCCTCGAGTGCCCAAATCCGCTGGGTTATCCTTACTGGAAACGTGCCTCCAAGTGGCGTTGTCGACGTTCTTAAGAATTTCAGAGGTTCTGTTGGCGACATACGTTTTCCAGGTATGGGGTGGTTTTTCTAACCAGGCCAGTACGATGGCAGAATCGCACCAGAGAATGAGTTCGTGTTGGGGTAGATTCAGCTCTCTTCGCAGCTGTTTCACTAACTTGGAGAGTAAAACTGCTCCACAGAGTTCCAACCGTGGAAGACTCACGGTTTGGAGGGGTGCTACTTTGCTTTTAGCAGCTAGCAAATGGGATGAAAAACTATTTTCATGGGTTTGTACTCGTAAATATATACAGGCACAAAATGCTTTTTCTGAAGCATCTGAGAATCCATGCATCTGGATTAGTTTATCGGGGGAATACTGTACCCACCTAGGGATTTTAATGTCTCTGATATGAGGTAAATTTTCATAAATTGAGGTCCATTTTTGGAGAGCTCCGGGCTTCACGTCTTCGTCCCAATCCGTCCCTTCCATCCAGAGTTGTTGCAGCAACATTTTTGCAAGAATCATTATTGGTGAAAGCCATCCTGCGGGGTTAAACAGTTTTGCAACTGCTGATAAAATCTGCCTTTTTGTAATCGTGTTTTCTGCTGATGGTGGATCATACGTGTAGGTGAAGGTGTCGGTTAGCGCGTTCCACTGAATTCCAAGGGTTTTTGTGGAACTCGAATCATGGAATTTAAGGAAGTCGACGTCTAGCAAATCAGGGTCGGGAACGGGTTTTAAAATTTCAGGGTGATTTGCCAAAATCTTCCTCAAAGGGAACCCTGCCGATTTTAAGGATTCGATAACTTGAGTCATAGAGTTCAAAGTGGACTGTATATTATGACCGCAGTACAAAATATCGTCAACATAAGTTTCATTCAATACAATATTTTTAGCGAGCGGATATTCGTCTTGACAGTCGTGGGCGAGTTGGTGTAGGGTTCGAATCGCCAAATATGGCGCGCAATTTACACCAAAAGTAACTGTTTTTAGTCGAAAATCTTGTATCCGCAGAGTTGGGTGTTTCCGAAAAACGATTCGATGAAAATCTTTATCTTCTTCATGGATGAGTATTTGGCGATACATTTTCTCAATATCGCCGTTAAAAACAAACTTATACAGTCGCCATTTAAGTATGACGAGCATTAAGTCATTTTGTAGAATGGGGCCTGTATGAAGCACGTCGTTCAACGAGTTGCCAGAATGCGACATTTTTGATGCGTTGAAGACGACTCGCACTTTGTGGTTTTGCTGTCTGGTTTTATGACAGCATGATGGGGTAGATAAAATGATAAATATTTACCATCTCAAATTATCTCTTGTTGGTAGGCGGGTTCCATATGATACATGGTTAAATATTCATTAAGGACTTCAAAATATTTGTCTCTTAATTCGGGTTTTCTTTCGAGCGTGCGTTCGATGCTGATGTACTGCTGTTGTGCTGCGGGTCGTGAATGACCGAGTGCCAGATTGGCTGGAAATTCCGATTTGAAGGGTAGTTTGACTCTGTAGCGTCCATCTTCCTCACGAATTGTGGTTGTCCGGTAGAGGGCTTCGCAGTATTCATCATCTTCTGATCGTTGTTGGGTTTGGTGAACTTCTTCCTGTTCCCAAAATCGTCTCAAAAGTTGATTTATGGGGTCATCGGTGCATTCCGTGACATGAGTGCTGAAGGTTGATACCTTTTCAGCTACAGGGCCGCTTAGTATCCATCCGAATATTGTGTTTTGGGCAAGTAATGTTCCACTCACATTTCGTAGGAGCCCTTCGGTGAGGATTTGCGGGGTGATATCGCTGCCGATTACCACATCGATTTTCGATGATATCGAATACTGTGGATCGGCTAACGGTAAATGGGACAGTTCTTCGAGATCGATGCTTGAAACTCTGACTGTGGGCAAGAACTTAGTTAGTTTCGGCAAAATTATTGCTTGTACGTCTATCATTTGGGTTAAGTCTGCTGAACAGAATGTTATCTGGCAGACTTTATTGGCATTTTTCACAACCGTTCCACCCTTTCCAGATATCTGGTGGGGAGACTCTTTTGTGGGTAGACCAAGAACCTTTTGTATACGGGATGATACAAAGGTGTTTTGTGAACCTTGGTCTATTAGGGCACGGATTTTATGAAATTCGCCAGCAAAGTATACTGATACTATTGCTGTGGGTAGTAGGGTGGTTCCATGATTACTCGAGAAGAGTGAAGAAACCGGGTTTTTGTCTTGAGACTGTAGGGAGGAGGTGGCTCTTGCGGCGGCTTTCGATATTGAGGCTCGCTCGTCGTCCGTTCTCCTAGGGGTGCCGGCTTGGGCATTTTGAGCTCTGGGGTTTGGTTGTGATTGTTGGGGTTTGGGCTGCAAATGCAGTAGCGAATGATGACGCTTTTGGCAATAAACGCACGTGAAACTACTTTTACATTCGTTCTTGGGGTGTGACGTTGATAAACAGTTTTCACAGTAACTATTTTCTCTCACAAATTTGATTCGGTCTGATACCGACTTGCATAATCTACACGAAGCCGTTTTATTGAACTCCGTATGATATGCATGGGTTTTATTATTATTGGGTTGGGTCGAGTTTTGATTCACCATTCGTGGTGTAAAACTCGAAAATTGGGGCTTCGCCTTGCCTGGTCTGTAGGTACTTAGTCTTTCTACTACCTCATATCTACTGGTGACGAATTTATTCATGTCCTCTCATAGGGGCAGCTCCTTCCGGGAGCTGAGGGATTGTTCTCATAGTGAAAGGCTTTCACTGGGCAGCTTTGATGAGCACAGATAAACGAGGATTGGGTCCCAGTCCGTTGTCGGGATTCCTTGGGTGTTTAAAGTTGACATGCAATTGTTGATTGTTGTCTGCATCTTCTGTATTTGTTCTCCGTTTCTGCGAATATTGTGGGTAGGTTGAACAGCGTCTTCAGTTGGTTGTCGACGAGTATCCTTTTGTTCTCGTACCTAGATCTGAGCGCTTCCCAGGCAAGCTCGAAATTATCATCGCTCAGTGGGTATTGCTTTACAATAAGTCCTGCTTGACTTTTCGTTTTCAGGCGTAGGTGGTATAATTTTTGAGCGGGTGATAATTTAGGGTGGTTTTTATAGACTGCCGTGAACATATCTCTAAAGGATGGCCAGTCTTCGTATCCACCATGAAAGACTTCGGTGTCACATGGTAGTACTTTTAAATAAAAACCGTTTGCGTTTGAATTGTTCATTGGGTGGGCGGGTATTTGTTGTTGGTTGGTGCTAGCAGTATTAAAAAGCTGTAAGGCTTCTAAAATTTCCGATTTGCATGTTTGGTACGTTTCCATGCATTTAGCAAATTTTTGCTCAACCGAGCCGCTGACATCTGTATAATTATCAGAGAAACTTACATCTCGATGGGACTCTAGCACCTTTGCCCATATTTTATCTAGGTCTTCTAATTTGACCTTAAGTATACACTCTGATAAATCGGTGACCATCTTGAGCAGTAAACTTCTACTTGGTTACCGTCATATATGAATTTCTGCAGGCATTGGTCTGCAGTGGTCAATTTTTGGGTTTCGTTTGTTTTTGGCATTATAATTTAATTTTACCACGAAATGGGAGCTGTTATTAAGCTGTGAAAATCGAAAAAAAAATTTTGTCAAAACGGCAAAAAAAATTTTTTTTAAACCAGCCTAATGTACGCTTGGTTTTTAATACGTGCTTGTCTCAGCGCTTCTGAGTACAAGTAATGTGAGTATAAAATAATATAAATATTATAATATTTGTGTTCACTGGGTTTTTTATTTTTTATTTTTTGAGACCGGCCTAATGTGTAGGGTAGAGGGGGGAGGCTTCGACAGGTTAAGAGAAAATGATTTTTTTAGAGAAACTAGAATGAGAAATAGATAACTCCTTTCATATTTACTGATGCCATGTATGTTTATGACACTTCGGATTTGTGGTAAATATTCCACATGCTTTTTTTTCTAAGTTACAATCAAATAACCAAAAACAAAAAATATGACGAAACCTCCCTTTTTCGGGGAGGCTTCGTCAGTCATCTGGGTGGCTTCGACATTGGGTGGGAGGTTTCGACATTTATCAAATATAGCAATTTAACCAGCAAAATAAAAAAAGGATGTTGGAAAAAACTCTAAATACGATTTTTAATTCATATTTGATGTTATTTATTTCAATACAGTAATACATTTTTCGAACAAAAACATAAAAAATTTAAGCGAAAAATAAAGTATAACTGCACTTTTAACGAACATCTAAATTTGAAAAATCAAAGTTAAAAATAAACTTGCTTTGCGCACGTGAAGTTCCTGGTGGATGTTCAGTTGTGGGCAATATACTTATTATATCCTGCTTTGAAACCAAGTGTCTGTCTTATACAATCGGTTCATAGAAATATTGGGTTTTATTTTGATGTCTGAGGGATTTCGCGACGCACGTCGAATTTTCAACTTCCACGACTACACCAGTGTAAAAGAAATTTGTTTTGTCAGTGAACATAATAACAAAAACAAAAACGAATCGTCTATCCAAGTCATACGTCAATCCATGATGAAGATTTGAACATTTCTTGAAGTAAACCGTTAAGTCTTTTTCCTGGGCAGCTGTAAGTACTTCATTGGAAGAAAACTTCGACTGAAAATCTTTAACAGTTCCCATATTTGTTTGCTCTTTTGAAATTCGAGATATTAGTGTTGTCCGCTTCAAGTTATATTTCCGAGCAGCGCTTGATGGGGTTTCTTTTTTTTTTGTTTTATCTCCTCGATGGCTTTTTTCATTTTGTCTTCTTTGACGATCTTTTCAGGGAACTTTCTTTTGTAGATATTTGGCATCTTGATGGCTGTAAAATATTACTTACTAAGTAAAAACTTTGCCGAAGCCTCCCAAAACATATTGTCGAACCCTCCCCAGTGCACTTATTTCAGATTTTTCGCTCCAAAATATACATCTTAGTGTTATTGAAAAAGTCTTTAAAAGCAATAAATCTTAATTTTATTGCAATATTAATGGGCAGAAAACTCATGTTATATATTCTATATTGTACACTTTACACGCGAATACTTACCAGCAATTTTTACATCAACACTTTTCAAAAATAAAAAATCTCGTCTGCATACTATCGCCGTTGAACAAGCACTGAATAGCTTTCATGACAGCGTCACACCCAATTTGGTTACTGTTTATTGGTAGAATAAGAACAATGGCAGTAGTAACGGCGGCCAAATTTGAAAAAGTCGAAGCCTCCCTCATGTCGAAGCCTCCCACTTCTACCCTACCGGCTTTTTGGTTCGTTATATGTACTTGTCTCAGCGCTTCTGAGCACAAGTAATATGGGTATATAGTACGTATATATGTATATATGGGTACAATATATTTGCCGGTAAACTGTGGTGTACCAACAACCTTTTGTTTGCCGTGCCAATGCACTTGATCTGTATTGACAAAGTAAATGTATGCCAATATGTGATCGATGATCTTCTTTGTTGCTTCCTTCTATTATGTAGTTACATATGGTCATGCAATTACTTTGTTGAGGGTGGGTTTTTGGCTTATGCAAAAAGATATGCAAGTGCGTGTGGGTTTTATGGGTGCATATACTTGTAGATTTGTATGCAAATTTAATCTTGGGTGCACCGGTAAAATAAACTTTAGGAAAAGTGACAAAATTTGGCAAAGTTCGTTGCTATGGGTTTTTTTATAAAATATATTTTATGTAATATATGTATATATGGGTAACTTGGGCAGCGGTGAATTTCACGCTGGAAAAATATATAAGCTCGTGGATGATTACCGAACTAAGTGGGTATATACATATATTACATATATACGTATATACTTTTATAATTAAGTAGGTATTTAGCGCAACGAACTTTTTGGGTACCGGGCAGTGGATTTTCCGTTCGTACGGGAATGAAATTTTATTTATTGAAAAAATTATGGTTTTTGACGGGACTGTCTAAAATTAGGGGATTTTTGATTTCGGGTCCGTACTTTAGACGGAGGGAATATATACGGGGAATATATTTGGGTAACAAGAGTACTTACTCAGACATTTTTCTGTAAAAGTAGTTTTTGAAAGTATGTAGTTTGTGCTCCTTTAATGTAATGTGCTCCTCGTGGTTGATGTGTTGTTGTATTTTCTTTGGTGTTGTGTGCCTTTTTTTCCACTTAAGTTTTCCAACCAAAAGAAATTTTTTCTCAATTGTATTTATTTTTTTTTTCTTTTTCTATTATTATTATTTATAATTTTTTTCTCAAAACTGTATCCCTTTTACTTGAGTTTCCGGTTTTCCCAACTTTTTCTTTCTTTTTTGTGTTCTCGTGAAATAAATTTTATATATTTTTTCAAAAATTTTCACTTTTATCTTCCTTTGGTTTTTTTTTTTTTGAAAATTTTCAGTTTTTATCTTTTCTTTTGTTTTTTCCTAGGATTTTATTTTCCTTCTTACTTCACTTTTCCTTAAGGTAAAATTTTTCCTTTTTCTTGTATGTTGTATGTTTTGTCCAATTTATTTGAAACATTTTTTGTTTGTAACACTTTTTGTTGTTAGCACTTTTTATTTAAATTTGCGCTTTTTTTTCACAACCCTAATATTTGCTTCTTTTCTGTATTAATTTTAAAATATTTTTTTGATTTCTCAATTTTTCCTTAAAAATTTTTCCTTCTAGGTTTTACTCTTTCTAAAATTTTCCTTTTCCTTCTTTTTTTCGTATTTCATATGTGATGTTCGCTTTTGTGTTGAATTTGTATGTAAACATTTTTTTTTTTTTTTAATTTTTGATTTCTCAATTTATAATAATTTTTTTTCACACCTTAATGTTCTTTGTTTTTGTACACATAAATGTATATACATATGTTTTAATAATTTCTGCTTTAACACTTTGTTGTTTGTTTGTTTTTATTGAATTTAGCACTTTTTTAGTTTTTTATGTCCGTGCCGAAACGCGTTTTTACGTCTTTTTATGTAAAATTGCTTTTTGTATTTGTTTGGTTTTTTTTTTTTTCTTTAAATTCTTTTATTTATTTTTTTTTTTTTTTTTTGTCGCTGGCCTTTTTGACAACAAAGGACCATGTATAATAATTCACTATGCACCTTAAATTAATAGCACAACAACTCCTTGACTTGGAGTAGATAGAAAAGGTATTATTATTTTATTTCACTTTTATTATATCGAATAGAAAAAAAGGATGAATAACAAAATATAAAATTAAATATTTTTGGCGACGGCGTGCGGGCGAAAAACTGCAAACGATTGCGGTTCGGACGTTGCGTGTGGGCGGGTAGTTTTAAGTAAACTAAAACACTGAGAGCGCGGTGGTGGTTGGCAAGCCACAGCTGAGCTGCACTGCCAGCGCTTGGCCGCACTGGCCGGGTGTTGCCAGACGGAGGGGGCGGACTTAGTCCGAAAACTCGATCATGTCTTCAACATATATATTTTATAGGTATATTCAATTGCTTTTACTTAAAGTTTTAATATTAAAAATTTAAATTTTCGTCAATTTTGCATATACACATATATACATATTTAGTTACAGTTGAATTGCCGTGTATTTTTGCATTGTGTTGTTGCTGTTGATAGGCTTCAGTTTTTAATAGTGTATTTTGTTCTTAGTTTTGATTTTTTGCGTGCACATTCTTTCCTCAGTGTCACAGCTGTTTGCGGGGTTTGTTCAGTATTATTACAGTGCATCTCAAACTGATCATACAGCATATCTCTTTCTAACAGCTACTTTCAAACTGTTGTATTTTTTCTTATAACCCGTTGTGCTATCGTTCAATTAATATTCATACTTTTCCTATTTTATTAATTCTCGGTTTTCTGTAGCATTTATATATATATTTATTTCTCATCCTCTTTAAATTTATCAAGAATATCGTATTTATATCCTAACTGCATAGTAAGAAGTGAATCACATCCCTTCGTGGCATGCTGGATTTGCGATGGGCTTGCCCATATGAAGTGCGCAAGGTCTTCAAACAGGATTTTCTGAAATAGGCAGAGACATTTTCGCTTTATCCGAGAAGTTTAAGCATTATGAAAGCTTATTTAAGTCTTTAAAACATTCAAATGTAAACGTTCCGGATAATAATCGTAGGTCTATCGATGTTTCTCATCCAGCTCCGACTATGGATGCTGATCCCAAAGTTCCTTCACCTCCAGATCTTCCACCAACTATTAAATTGATAAATCTGTCCTCTCCGAGTCCCTTAGCAGTTCAACCATCGACATCGAAGGCTCATTCAGGTGTATTTACCGTACCCTCCACAAAAAGGAACCCGGTTCCCCAAAACCCCTCTGCGGAGTCTGAACCGCCGGCTAGTAGATTGATTACTGCCCCGATTAAAAAGTCGATTTTCGTCTCCAGATTCGAGAGAAACACTACAGAAGAGGACCTGCAGTCTTACATCATAAGTAAACTTAAATCTGAAAATGTGACTATTCGTAAATTTAATTTAAATTATCCTAGAGACATTTCGTCATTTAGATTGACGTATCAGCGCAACATTTTGAAACAATTTTAAATAATTCGTTTAGGCCACCCGGAGCCTTTGTGCGTGAATTCGAGCGTAGACGCAACGTTAATATTCGTAATCTTGCTACCGTTTCTCATAACAATAACGCTGCAAAAAAATAAATATTAAATCTGTCCTTAATATATTTTATCAAAATGTAAGAGGCCTAAACCGGAAACTAACTGAACTATACTTGAGATCATTTAACTGTAATTAAAATATCATCGATTTTACTGAAACTTGGTTACAGCCTCATATTTTTAATTCGGAGATTCTTTGCAATGATTAAAAAATATATAGAAATGACCGCTTGAACAGAGTTGGAGGTGGAGTTTTGCTCGCGGTACATTCTTCTATACCTTCCGCTGAGGTAAATTTACCTGTTATTGAAGCTACGGAATTTAAGTGCATTAGAACCCACCTGGGAATAGGTTTTACCTATATTGCCATTTGCTATACCCCACCATCTTCAGATCCCTCGGTGTATATGAACCATATTTCGTTACTGAAATATATCAGTTCAATGTTGAAGCCTATTGACTCGATGATTGTCTTGGGTGACTTTAATCTTCCGCACGTATCATGGACCACATCCGACCATGGTTTTGTACCGGTTTCTTCAAAATTGTCCAGGATCGACTTTTTAGCTGAAATAACTGAACTTTGCCTAAGACAGATAAATATAGTTCCAAACATGTTCGGGAGGGTACTTGATCTGGTATTTGTTGATGATGCATCAAAATCCATTCTTAGGAGGGGCCTCTTACTGTACCTGAGGACCCTTACCGTCCTTCGCTGGAAATAGTTTACGAATTGGAAGAAAGTTCTCGGAGTTACACTACCACAGAAAACGACTCTTGTTTTAGATTCGAATTCGCGAAGGCTAATTTTAATAAACTCAACCCAATTTTATCTACAATAGTTTGGCCCAAATACGGTGCAGATATTGACACAAACGTTTCTGACTTCAATGCCATCATTCACGCTATTCTGGAAAGACATGTACCTGAGCGTAAACGTGTTTCCACTGAACTAGTCCAAATATGGTACACTAAAGAACTGAAATCTTTAAAAAACAAAAAATCGCGTTCCTTCAAGCTGTACAAGAAGACGGGTTCACACTCCGACTACTTGAAGTACTCTAATTGCGTCATAAATATTTTGAATTAAATAAAAAGTGTTACAATACCTATCTCTGTGCGATGAAAAAGAAAATAACTTGCAATCCCAAAGCTTTCTATGATTTCGTGAACTCTAAACGTAGGGTTAAAGGCTTTCCTTCTGGTATGAAATACCGTGATGATTTCTCTAGCGACGATGCAGATATTGCTATCTTATTTGCAATTTTTTCAAATCTAACTATTCCGCTGAATTAATTTCTTTGTCTTGTGCATACCCATATCAACTTAACTCACTTAACGTAATTAATATTCCATCAATATCTCCAGAAGGGGTTCTTACATATTTACCTTCTTTAAAGGAATCTTATAAATACGGTCCTGATCTAATTCCCACACGTTTTCTCAAAAAATGCGCAGAACACATTTATCAGCCCCTAACTGATTTATTCAACATGTCCCCAAAACATGGAGTTTTTCCTTCTGCTTGGAAGGAATATTTTCTAATACCCCTCCACAAAAACGGCAGGAGGTCATGTGTAGAAAATTATCGAGGAATTGCAAAATTGTCTGCCATCCCAAAGGTATTTGAAGCCATTGTTACCAATCAGCTAACATTTTCCATTTCTGCATTGATTGCAGACTCTCAACATGGATTCTGTAAAGGCAAATCTACTATACCAACCTACTTAAATTCACAACTCATGTTTCTAATGGATTTAGAGAAAATACTCACACCGATGTTATTTACACTGATTTCAGTAAAGCATTTGACAAAGTTTCCCATTCATTGCTTATCCACAAGCTGGATCGACTTGGCTTCCAACCTGGTCTCACTCAGTGGATATCTTCGTATCTCTGCAGTAGAACGCAACAAGTAATTTTTAAAAATACTCTTTCAGATGTTATTAATGTTCCCTCTGGCGTCCCACAGGGCAGTCATCTCGGTCCAATTCTGCTCTTGCTATTTATTAATGATATTTGTACCATAATAAAATATTCCAAAATTTCAATGTATGCTGATGATGTAAAACTTTTTAGGTTGTTGTTGTTGTAGCGATAAGGTTGCTCCCCGAAGGCTTTGGAGAGTGTTATCGATGTGATGGTCCTTTGCCGGATACAGATCCGGTACGCTCCGGTACCACCGCACCATTAAGGTGCTAGCCCGACCATCTCGGGAACCATTTATGTGGCCACATTAAACCTTCAGGCCATTCCCTCCCTCCCCACCCCCAAGTTCCATGAGGAGATTGGGGTCGCCAGAGCCTCGTCTGTTAGTGAAACAGGATTGGCCGCGGATAGGTGAGGTTGACAATTGGGTTTGGAGAAGCTATATATTGCGCTGGCAACCTGAAAGGTTGCGCTACACAGCCCCTTGAATCTGGTATCTTAGTCGCCCCTTACGACAGGCATACCAACCGCGGGTATATTCTGATCCCCTAACCCGCTGGGGGGCTTTTTAGATCCTATGCGTCTATTGAAGAACGTCCCTTGCTTCAAGCGGATTTAAACTGCTTAGTTGCTTGGTGCAACGCGAATTTAATGCAGCTGCACATCAATAAATGTAAGTTCATGTGCCTCTCTCGGAGATCTTTGCCGGCAGCCTCTTACGTAATTGATAATTTTTGTCTTGTATCAGTAAATTATTTTAATTTCTTGTATTCCGGCCTTTTAGTTAATATATTCAAAGTATGTTTGAGCTCTATGCCAATATATACATATGTTTATTAAAATACAGCAAATGTGTTTAAACAATGTATATTTATTTGTCGAATGGTTTGTCTTGCCAATATTTCGACTTCAATCTGAAGTCATCTTCAGGACTGAAAAAAAAAAAAAAAAAAAAAAAAAAATATACATATACTTTGTCGCATACGTGGGACCCGTCGCCATTACAATTAATTTATATATTTGATAAATCGGACGTTATATATAAAATTAATTGTAATGGCGACGGGTCCCACGTATGCGACAAAGTATATGTGGGGACAACTAAATCGAAATTGAAGACGAGGATTTCCGGACATAAATCAAATATCAAAAATCGTGACAACCCTAATGACAATAAGACAGCTTTAACTCAGCACTGTAGAACCACTGGACACTCTCCCGACTTGGAAAATGTAACAATAATGCAGCATGAGAGAAACAGCAATAAACGCTATATACTTGAAATGTTACACATAATAAATACACCAAGTGACAAACGCATAAATTTCAAATCAGACACAGACCATTGCGCCTACGCCTATAGAGAACTTATCAACAACAACAAAAAAGGCTTATAATAAGAGTGTGACTTCGTTTGCACAATTGTTCACCTGCTGCTGATGTGAGCGTCGCTTACGGTTGCAGAATTGATGTATTGTTGTTTGTATAAAAATTTGTTTACGATTACTGTATTTTATTGTTTATGTTTTTTAATGTTCTTTTACCCTTGTTTGTTAAAATATAAAATATAAAGTTAGTCGACCAGGTGCAGTCATAAGTGTAAGTTGGCACTTGCGACAATTGTATAATTATGTATGTATGTACCAATGTCTCTATAAATGTTTTTCGTTTTTTTTTTTTTCAGTCCTGAAGATGACTTCAGATTGAAGTCGAAATATTGGCAAGACAAACCATTCGACAAATAAATATACATTGTTTAAACACATTTGCTGTATTTTAATAAACATATGTATATATTGGCCTAGAGCTCAAACATACTTTGAATATAGTAAATTATTTTGTTGACTTGGGAGTCACGATGTGTGCTAAACTTAGTTTCAACCTTTATATTGTGACTACTGCCAATAAGGCCAGAGGTGTTCTATCATTCGTGAAGAGATGGTCTAAAGAATTTAGTGACCCTTGTGTAACCAAAGCCCCTTTTACCATATTAGTTAGATCGATACTAGAATACGGATCAGTAGTCTGGAATCCGCGATATCAAGTTCATGCAGATAGGCTTGAGTCAACACAGAAGCAATTTTTACATTTTTCTTTAAGGAATTTTCATTGGGACTGCATATAATCTTCCACCTTATACTAGTCGGTTAAAGCATATCAATCTTGCAACGCTCGCTAGTCGTAGGGAAATGCTAGGCGTATTATTTATGGCTAAACTACTGAATGGACTAATTTCTAGCCCCTTTCTTTTGAACGAAGAAAACTTCAATGTCCCATCGCGAGCGTCAAGACATTACAAACCTCTTCTTTTGAGGCAGTGCATAACGAATTTCGAATTAAATGAACCTTTCCGGTGTTTGTGTCATGATTTTAACTCTCATTCGAACGGAATTCACTTTTTAGTATAAAGAAAACTGTCCTATCCTATCTTAACTCATAACAAAAAAAAATAAAAAATTAAAAAAATAAAAATCTTTATATGCTAAATCGTTAAATTATTTCACAATTTACTATATGTATAACTTTCAACTGTTATGTATATTAGGGTGGTCCTTATTTGTATGCAGAAAATTTTATCATCAAATTTCCAAAGTCTCAATCCCTAAATCGATAGTAATATAGCCGAAGATAAAACACAAAAAATTGTATCCCGATTGGAGATGGTTTAGGCTTAAGTTGAAATTGCTCTATGGAGACTAAAAAAAATAAAAGTGATTTTTCTTTTTATCTAATACTCGAAATCGGTAGCCCTATGGTAGAAAATATCAGATGCAAATTCTGGTCACGATTGGAATCGCCTAAGGGGTTTCGCAGGGGTGTTGAAGTTTAGACTACCCTATGGAGACTCGCAAAATATAAGAGAAAGGGAAAAGAGAGGAATGGTCTATATATAGTAACTTATGGGTTTTTGTCAATATTATAAGCAAATAATTGCATAAAATAAATTACGTTTTCAAGTGATAAAGAACTGAAGTTGATATTTCGTTTCAATATGGTATCGCGACAAAAAATTAAGATTTATTTAGTGGGCCTCATCAAAACCAAATTACGGCTGCCAAGTTGCCTTCCAAGTGTTACGAGTTTTTTCTACAATATTAGAAAAATAAAATTAAGTGTTCGCGAGAGTGCGTATCTTGTGATAAAAGAGACGGAAGTGTTTTGGCAAAAAGCACGCATCCCTCTCAAGCCTAAACATCATACTGTTGAGAAGTTAGAAGCGTTATATATGAGATGGCGTTCACTTTTTAAAAGCAGTAAACGCCATTCTGCACACCAAAAAGCGAAAGAGTCGAGATTTGGAAAATTTATTTGATATAGCTCACGAAAAAGCATTGAACATGATCATAGGTGGGCAACACTACATATACACGATTACCAAATTGAGAATGTGTTATTATACACGAACGCGTGGCTAGCACGAATGCAAAATCAAATATTTATTTAGTTTGATTCCAGCGCTTGTACTATAAGCACGTATCACACGCAGTCTTGGTACAGTGTTTGGTAGTACAATACGAAAGTATTGTACGTACTTATGAATGGAAAATGTTTCAGATTGAATGGGAAGTAGAGTTTTTTTTTTTGTTTTAAATAGCGCCAATAAGCCACAATGCTTAGTTTGCGGGAAAATTATAAACTTCATTTGCAAGCAAAACTTAAGTCGACATTTCGTTTTACTCCACAGGAGCGTAAATACTCTTACCCCTGAGGAAAAAATGATAAAGTTCTTCGAATGTAAGCCTGCTTTTTTGGAACGTTCAAAAATAAATGAAATGGAAGAAAATTTGTCTCAAGCAAAATTGAAAGCTTTTTTTGTGGTTAGTTTTGCTTTAGCAAAAAAAGGTAAGCCATAAGAAGATGGTACTTTTTTTAAAGATTTGGCTGTAGCCGTCCTGGAGTGCTTTGGAGAAAAAGGGCTGGAGTTACCCAAACATGTTGGTGATATTCCCTTATCACGACGTACAATCACGTGACGGATAACTGATATTTCAAGATTTTTATATTTACAATTGAACAAAATATATTAACCGCCAGGTCTTATTCCATTGCATTTGATGAAAGTACCGACATTAGTAACACCTGTCAACTTTTTGTATGTGTGAGGACTGTTGACGATAACTTTAACATGAATATGTTTTGTTTGCGAGGACTCGAATTGAATGTGACGGGAAGCACAATTTATGCGTGTATTGAACGCGAATTGTTTGGATTTGCAGATAAAAGCAAACTATCGTCAGTTTGCACTGATGGTGCTCCCGTAATGATTGGTGCAAAAAACGGACTAGTAGGTCAGTTCATTCGCAATGGCCTAAACGTGCCCACATTTCATTTCATTTTGCATCAGCAGCAATTAATTGCTAAAAGCTTCAAGGTGGGACAGGCTATAGAAATCACCGTCAAAATTATAAAAAAAATAAGTGGTGCACATAATGCACTTATGCACCGAAAATTCCGCGCATTTCTGGAAGAAATTGAGGCAGAATACGGTGATGTCTTACTTCACACTGAAGTAAGATGGCTAAGCCGAGCTAAATGTTTAGAGCGCCTTTTAAATTTGAGGGAAGTAGTTATATGTTTCTTCGCTGAGGATCCGTCTACTGAAACTCAAGAATTGATAGGCAAATTAAAAGATCCAAATTTTTTGCTAAGCCTTGCCATTTTGTGTGATGTGTCAATTTTATTTTCGCAATTAAATATAAGTACTCAAGGAAATAACAAATTTATTTTTGACTATATTGCAGCTCTAGAAATATTCGAAAAGCGACTTGATATTCTAGTATCCCAGCTTCGTGAAGGCATTTTAGATAATTTTAAAAATACTAGGGATGTATGTGACCGATTTCAAATGCAAGACAAGATCTCTCAATATTTACCGTCATTTGAAGATCTCAAAAATTGTTACCAACAAAGATTTCATGATTTTAATAAAATTAAACTTTTGATAAATTTATACGAAAACCCTCTGCTGTGTGCAGTAGAAGATATGAAACTGCGGCTGCAAGAAGAGATAAAATTACTTCACAATGATTTCGCCTTGCCTTTAGGAGGGGGAATTCAATTTTGGAAGGTCATAGATGAGCAGAAATACCCTTTATTGAAAGCTGAAATTTTTAAGTTGTGCTCGATGTTTGGAACAACTTATATGTGCGAATCAATGTTTTCATCTATGGCTTTTATTAAAAACTCGTACAGAAGCAAGCTCACTGATGAACACTTGGAAGATCTGCTAAGAGTTAAAGTTTCAAATTTCGTTTTAAATTACGATGATTTAATTAAATATATTTTTTCATAGTTTTTCTATTTTATGGTTTAATGGAGTTGAGCTTTAATTTACTTTCTTATGTTTTTGTTATTCATTATTTTTTATAAAGCATTGTCTCCCTATGTTTGCTATTTTTAACAAAACAACTTACATGGTGGAATCACCATATGAATAACAAACTTAAACTGTTATGAGCAGTAAGATTCCATCGATATTCACCTACTGGTTAGTGTGAAGATAAAATAATATTTCGATCCTGAACGAAATATGAGCCTAAGCGGACCACAAATACGATTTTTTGAAATATATTATATTCCAAGTTTCAAGCTTGTACCTTATCGGAAAGTTACTTAAATTTTAATGACAAAATTCGTTCACAACGGCCTGTCAAGTCAAGCTAAATAAAACAGTTTAAAAATACTAAAACTACTATATTTTACTTCTGAAAAATGCAAAAAAATTACAAACACTTTTTCGGGGACAACATTGAAAATTTTTCATTCATATGTAGGTATTTTTCGACCGTTCGCTGTGGTAATATCGCGTGCGACACCTCCTTATTGTACGGACGTCGAAAGCAAACTAAATGTGTTTGGTCGTTGATTTTGACGAAGTAGTCATTTTTCGTTCGCTCGTTGTATACGTATATGGCCGCTTAGCAGGTGCTAAGCTCATGCCCACCCTTGAACATGATCAACAACCAAACTGATAAGGAGTTTCTTATCAATCAGAGGAAGAAAGGACGTTTAGGCGCATTTTCAAGAATAAATTGTACCGGAAATAATAAAGAAGTGCTTAAAAAAAAGCTCCGATATAGACTCGCCTGGAGGTAATAAACATTCTTTGTTACTTTTTACAATTATGTAATTCCAAATATCATTTCAATACTGCGTTAGAAGAAGCCGTTGAAGAAAGCGAAAATGAAGATTTTGATCGGGGAAGCAATTGCTCACTAGAAATATCAAGTCGAAATGAACCAAAAAAAAAGAGGACAGAAAAGTTTAATTACACCCAAACAAGTATCAGTTCGTGATAAGCGTAAAGTAAGTTGCTCACTAGAACGATCAGGTCGAAAAGTGGCAAAAAACGAACGAGGGCAAACAAATTTTATTACACCCAAACTAGTATCAGTTCTTGACAGTTGTAAAGTCAGCGATCGAAATGCAGTCAGAATACTAATAGCAGTATCCGAAGCCCTTGGTGCAAATGTAAAAACTCTAACCGTAAACCGGAGTAGTATCCGACGATGTCGCCTACAAACGCGCCGATACATAATGAAGCAGCTAAAACGATGGTTTGAATCCAAAGCAATTACGTCAGTTACTGTTCACTGGGATGGGAAGTTTTTGCCTGCAACAGAAGGAACAGGGAAAGCAGACAGGCTTCCAACAATTATTTCCTGGGAAGATGGAGAACAACTACTCGGTGCTCCAGCAATTTCGAACGGAAGTGGAAAAGCACAAGCGTCTGTAGTATACGACTTACTTGTTAGGTGGAAAGTACACGACAAAGTTGAAGCGGTATGTTATGATATAACGGCGTCGAACACGGCCATGTTACAGGGAGCTTGTGTTTTCTTGGAACAAAAACTTGGTGAAAGCTTGTTGCATTTGCCGTGTCGTCACCATATATACGAAAGAGTGTTACGCAGCGCTTTCGAAGCAAAAATACCCTTATCAAAAGGACCTAATGCTGAGATTTCTAAAAACTCTAGAGACGTCTGGTCCAATTTAGACAAACGTAATTTCAAAGCTGCAATTGAGGACGGCTTCGTCAGAACAGCAATACCTAATAAAGAAGAGCTTGTAGATAGCTTCCATCACATTTTAGTATCAAGACAGCCTGGTGAAGACTATAAAGAATTTGTAGAACTAGCACTTGTTTTTCTTGGTTGTTCTCCAAAGAGCTATGCGTTTTCAGCACCAGGCGCCTTCCACCAAGCTCGGTGGATGGCAAAGGGTATTTATTAGGATCGATTTAAAAATAAGCCCAACAACTATGTTTACGACATGCAAATGCATCACAGTGATGCCTTGGTTTTAAAAGGGGGTTGTAAAAACGCTAATTTCTAATAATTTTTTTAATTTCTTTTCTTTTACTAAGTTAAATAAATTTTTTCATTTACATATGTTCTGCCTAAATAAATTTCTAAAGAGAAAAATAAACTCCAAAAAGAAAAAACATAGGCATTTCAAAGTGGGATTTTTCAAAATTTGCCCCTACGACCCAAAGGGGGGGGGGGGGGGGGGGGACATCAGAATTCGTTTTAGAGTTATGGTTCCTCCGGCAAAGTTTCTTGTTTTGATCCCTAGAATATGATTTTCACAGAGCAATGGGCGATTTTTTTGCCTCCCCACAAATCGACCAGGCCTAGTATTTATACTCTAAAATTATATATATTTCGAGAAGAGTACATATTGGAATTAGAAATATCACTTCGGGATTTATGCATTTTTATAGTTAAAATTTATTTAGAGAATTGGATGCATGCCTTTAAATCCATAGCTGCCCCAGGCGCTGACTTCTTTTTTGTTAATGAGTTATACCAATACAAAAACTTTGACAAGGTCATAGGTGAAGCCACGTTCTCGAAGTTCAAAAATCATTTATGGTATCTCTCACCGGAAACAGTTTGTTTGGCACTATTTGGTGACAAAATTTTAAAAGAAACAAAGCAAAAAATTGTTGCAGCTCTAGGAAAAGACAATTACTTTGTAGGAAAAAAGTATGACTTTGCAATATGAAGTGAAGAAAGAGTATTTGGCAATGATCTAGATCAGTTTGTAAGTAAAAGCAGCTTAGATTTTTTCGCTAGGATTCGCATAAATAAAGAGTTTCTTCATTCAGACCCAAATTGTTGGGCAACTAACGAAAATTATATTAAAGCTGTTAATAGATTTAAAAATTTGAAAGTCGTAAACGATACGGCAGAGAGAGGAGTTACACTTGTAGAAGAGTACAACAATATCTTATCCAAAAACGAAGAGGACAAACAATATTTCGGGTATTAGATAAAAAGAAAAATTACTTTTATTTTTCGAGCCTCCATAGGGTAGTCTGAACTTTTACCCCCCTGCGACACGCCTTAGGCTTTTCCAATCATAACCAAATTTTGTATGTGATATCTCCGACCATAGTGATATCAATTTAGGGCTACCGATTTCGAGCATTAGATAAAAAGAAAAATCACTTTTATTTTTTGAGTCTCCATAGAGCAATTTCAACTTTGACCCCTCTGCGACAGGCCTAAACCATCTCCAATCGGGATAAAAATTTTTGTGCGATATAATTGACCGTGGTGCAACCGATCTAGGGGGTGAGACTGGAAAAAATACTATTTTCGATTATAAGACCACCCTAATGTATATAATACTCAGCTGATGATTTTTATTCTGTAGCTGAGCAGTTTTAGATATATTCGCCTATCAACAACTCGGCAAAAACAAAAACAAATCCGTGCGTCATGCAGATGCGCCCCTCGTGCCGGTTGGGCGGGCTTTGCAGGGTATTAATCCGTTGGATTTATTATTATTCTTGTATGTATGTATTATGTGTTCCAAATATGAGCCAAATCGGACCACAAATACGATTTTTGTGATATCTCGATCCCTGCGCCACCTAGCGCCATTTTTTTCTTATTATTGCATTTTCATCCGATTCTGAACTATATTCCAAGTTTCAAGCTTGTAGCTTATCGGGAAGTTACTTAAATTTCAATTACAAAATTCATGCCAGCCATCCAACCACCCAGCCTGTCAAGTCAGCCTAAATAAAACCGCTTACAAAAAGTTTGATGACGTAGCGCTTTTGAAATTTTTCGATTTATTACACTTCTCTCATATTTTGCTACCAGTGTTCAGAGTGTTTAAAACTGTTACCTGAGTAAACGACTACGCCGAAGTAAAATTTGAATTTTCGGAGTATATTTTTTCTTCCTTTTTTGAAAGCGGGCGAACAACTAATACCAAATTGATTTGGTGACTTTGCAAACCCTTCGATTGTGGTTATGCCATGAAATTTTTCTCAGCAAAAAAGTAATCTGCCTTATCAGATGCCTAAAACCTATAGGATGAACAACTAATGTTCCCATTAGCACACCATATTCTGGAAGAAAAATGGGCTTAATCTCCCCGGATATTTATCGCGAAAAATATTATTATTATTAATTTCGGTTCAGTATACATATTTCGTGCTCTTTTAATGACGGAAAGTTTCAAAACCGGGGCAGATTTCTGCAGGAACGATAATGGCGGCCTGGTAACTGACGTACAGAGTGTGGGGGAAGACGAACCCGATACCCCGATCGCCGATGATGAGGAACACGCTTTGGCATTCAACTACATATGGCGAAGTGAGAATGGCAATATCGCGGCTAAAAAATCACAAAGTTCCAAGTAATGCCGAGATACCCCCGGGCTGTTCAAACATGGAGGCGAAGAGTTAGTATCAGATAAATAAGGAAAAAAGTGGGTCCTGCGGTAAATGAGGACAAGACGAAGTACTTGCTTTCATCGTGGTCACTGTTGACGGATATAAATTCGAGATTGTGAAGGATTTCGTCTATTTGGGAAGTAGCATTAAAAGCAAAAACAATCAAATGGAGAATAACTCTTGCCAACAAGTGCTCCTTTAGGCAATTGAAAAGTAAAGTCCTCCGTGACGAACAAAAATCTCGCTATATAAGTCACTTATCATACCTGTCCTGATGGATGACTCGGAATCATGGGGTGTCGAGAGAAGAAGAGATTGCTCTTGTAGTATTCGAGAGGAAAGTTCTCCGGAAGATTTATAGTCCTGTCCGTGATGTCGACGGCGAGTATCGAAGGAGGTATAATGATGAAATATCTGAGCTTTTCGCAGATATGACAATAGTGCAGCTAATAAAAACAGAAATCTTCGCTAGGTAGGCCATGTTATGCGGATGGACGAATACGCTCCGACCAAGAAAGTAAGTAACTGAGTTGGGAGAGACAGTTGGAGGAAGATTTGACCTCGCTTGGTCGCCCAACTGGCGACTGTTCTCGCAAAACAGGGTTAGCTGACCTCCCTGACTCAACGTACTTCATTTTTATATAAAACTTCAAGAAGTGCTGTATGTAACTGTAAGTAAAATGTGAACAAACATGTATTAAGACACGAGCAATGAATTCACGTCATTTCATCCAATCGTCACTTGTAAACAATCAGCTTTTCATACGTATGCAATGAAAACTTCAACCAAAAGATATTTAGTTTTCAACTCGACACAAATAAACCTTTGAGATAAAAAATGTAGTAGGAGGTAAGAACGGAGCAAAATACTCCGATTGGAATAAAGTCTGAACACTGCGTCAGCAATGAAATATGTTGTCGAAAGCGTGACATCACGTCGAGAAAATTTATTTCACAGCTAGCTATGATTTTTTGCTCTCTCATTTTTTAATGGCGGATCTATTTATTGGTTCATGAGTGCTTATATCATGCTTACCCCTACTAAAAATACAAAAGGTTTATGAAGCTTTATAAAATGACATTTCCATACAAATTTCCAATTATAAGAGCCAGATCGGGGCGATAGGGATTACATGTCTAATCGATTGCAACTACGATAACGATTTCGGTAATCGTAATTTTAAAAAAGTTTGAAGTTTTTAAAAATGTTCAAATTACGATTACTGTAATCGTTATTGCAGGAGCCTAGATTCAGAAGTCGTAGTTTTAAACGGCAGTTTTTTGAATAAGAAATTTTTCTGTAATACATTCATGCATATGTTGTGGAAAACCAAATTATATAAATTTGTATGGATATAGTATTGTGGAGAATATTAGCATTTCGATACATCACTATGCTGCCAGTAAATAAATGAACAACAGCAAAGCAAGCACATGCACGGGAACAGCAAAGTTAAGAGCGAAGAGAATATTTCACATACATAAATGTAGTCAGCAACTAATTGCGAAGATGCCATTACTCACACATATACATTTATATAGCTGAATAACCAAATATGAGATACAACTATTCGAGAGGGCTGTTCGTGCAAAGTCTAGACTTTAGGCGAACGAGGTAACTAAGAGTATAAAAGCAGCGCAAACTAAGGAATAATGAATCAGTTTGATTTTAACACACAATAAGTGAGTTATTTATTCGACAGTTTAGTGATTCCAGCTATAACAGAAGGTGCTAAATAGTCGATGGTCTTTCAAAGTCGTTACAGTAAGTGTAACGTTTCTCGTTCTACTTTACATTGCAACGAGCGGGAAAATACTTTATAGACTTGATTCAAGGTTCGATTCGAGCTCAAGGCCAGAACAATCGAACCTTGAATAATTTATCAATAGGCCGATAAAAACAAAAACAATTGTTTATAAACCATGAGCACTTGGGAATGTCAAACAAAGTAATTGACAATAAACAAAAATCCAGCATTATCAGTGATTTGCACCAGATGGCGCAACACTGAATAAATACAGTTGGTAAAAGGAATAGAAGTAGCAAATTTGCCAGTTAAACAAACCACCGCTGTATAGCTAAATGGTTAGCGCAGCGTGCCTAAAGCGTACTGATGATGAAGGCTTAGCACCCTTCGAAATGGATATATCTGTGCAGCTATGGCAGGTTGTCTGAAAAATTTTCTACTTACTATTCCAAAAACAAAATACAATTTTTCAAATTTAGAAAAATTAAAAAATAATTATCATTAGAAAAAAATTATTGTTCTGGCCTTGAGCTCGAATCGAACCTTGAATCATTTATCAATAGGCCGATAAAAACAAAAAAAATTGATAAAAACAAAAACAATTCTTTATAGACTTGAATACTTTGCTGATGGTGTCGGCTCAAACAGAAAATTTCTGCATATGGTGGTAAAAGAAAAGTATGTGTTTATTGTCAAGAATCACTAACTCTAAAAAAATTATGAAAAGCTGTTAACTCCATAAAATTACCTTATCATGCAATAAAGCTTTTTCGACCTACTGCGAAGCTTTAGTGGATGGAAATAGCAGCTTTTACAGCATCCTCGACGATATACTGGTATTGAAAATGGTCGAAATCAGATTATATCCACGCCCACTTTCAAAAATCGAAAAAAGGAACGATGCTTAAACAAATACTGATGAAGTACTTGATTTCACTTGGCAATTTGGCGGAAATATGGTCCTTGGTATTGTAACGAATTTGCTTGCAAATCCGTTTATTTGCAACCCTCTGCTAAGTTCGTATCGCTAAACTGTTGAATAAATAACTCCAATATTGAATAATGGAAAAATGACCTTTATTAAAATACTTCACAATAACAAACTGTGCAACGAATAGCTTGCTTAATAACCACACTGATTGATAGCTCAATGAAACTCTACTATTCAAAATAACACTGCTATTGCTCGCTAGATATCGTCTTAATCAAACTGCTTGACAACTCAAATCAAACTGAATTACTTCTTACTCGCTTGCCCCGCTTTTATAGTTTACGCTGCATACTTCTAGGCTCTTCCATTTCCAGAACTTACCAACTATATTCGTGTGTGTATAGTTCTCATATAGTTTCTACTTGTTTACAATTGTCTACTTTTTAGCGCTTCTCAGATGTACATATGTGAGTTTGTAGTTTACAGTCTCCCGCACACACATAGGCGTATAAGTAAATTCATCTGTGTGTGACATCTCATCTCTCGCTGCCTTGTATGTAAATGTTGCTCGTCGGAATGTGTACATATGTGTAGACGCAATTATTGATTCGTTTATGTAGATACATAATGATTGAATTATTGATGTGAATTCACGTCACTGCTTAGCATCGGCCTGGAGATGGCAGCACTCCTTAGTTTTGCTAATATTCGTAACACTGCCCTCCACCTAAGTCTGATCGTCCCGATCAGACAAATCTCCCAATCTAAACGCCGCTAGCATCTCCGAATGTACCACCCTTCTAATCCGTGGTTTCCCAGTGGTTTGTATGCGGTAGATGGTATCACTGATCTTCTTCACAACTTTGTACGGGCCTTCCCAACTGCACCGAAATTTGGCTGGAACACCTTTCCGCCGGTGAGGGTTGTTTAACAGTACCAAATCTCCCGCCAAGAAATCTTCCGAATTAAAGTTCTTATCATGCCAGTGTTTCATCTTACTACTCATTACCCTGGGCCGTTCCTTCACACTCTGTTGTTTGGTCAATGAACCACTTCGTAGAGCTTGCGCTGGACGGATTTGATTTGCATAATCGGTATCGTTCCCACATTTCACAAGAGTAGTGCGCTCCGGCTTGAAACTACCCTCGCATTCTTTCTCGGAAATTCGTTGCTTCGTTTTCCTGCGTCTTTTAGGTTTTGTCAATGCCAGTGTTTCTCTCGCAGGTACTTTTGATTTTGATTTATTTGGCCCATTCGATCTATCAACCTTTGCCTTTGACTTTCGTGGTCTTTGTCGAGTCTTTTCCACCAGTACCCGATTACTGCTGAACCCTTTTTCCAAACTAAAGTTAAGTGGTATGTCCTGGTTCTTATAGCGCATAATTTTTCTCCGCATATCGATCCTGACGTCATGGTCAACCAAGAAGTCCACTCCCAATATGACTTCATCAACGATCTCCGCCACAACGAATTTGTGTAGAACTGTGACCTTTCCAATCAAGACTTCACATACCACTTCTCACTGGACTTGGTTATACTCGCCAGTGACCGTACGCAACCTTGCTCCCGGTAACGTTTTACTCTCCTGTTGACCAAGTCAGATCGAATTAAGGAATGAGATGCGCCCGTATCTACAGTCAGTACACGTTCTTTGCCATCCACATTCCTTCTGACGGTAAGACTGCTGGATTTTGTACCAATTTGCGACACAGATATCACAGGACATTCAATAGCTGGAGCTATCTCTCGATCTCTACATCTTACTCGCTCTTGCTCATTCCCTCCAGCTTTGTTATTAAGACCACCCATACTGTTGAAACCACTAGGATCAAGATCGCAATGACGTGCAATGTGACCGGGCTTCCCGCATTTTATAACTTTTTTACTCCGCTTTTGCAATTCTTTCAGCGCCTCCAATATTGCGTCTACCCACTCTGGCCTTTCTACTTCCACACGGCGTGCTTTGAAAACTGGCTTACACAGAAGCGACGCTGATTCCTGAATGTTGGCTTTGGGTTTGCGTATGTAGCTCGCTTTGTTTCGACGTCCCGTATGTCATTTATAAAGCTCTGAATCTTTACCCTTTCAGCGTATTCCACGGGTGCGTCCGCATTCGCTAAATGTGCCAGCCTTTCAACATCCGACGCAAACTCTTGCAATGTCTCACCAGGCTTCTGGAAGCGGTTCAGTAACTCGATTTGGTATATCTGTCTCCTATGCTCAGTTCCTTATCGTCTCTCTAGAGCGTCCATCAATGCTTCATAACAGTTCCGTTCGCCCTCTGGAATGGTTTGTAAAATCTCAGCTGCAGGCCCTTTCAACGCCATGAACAATGCAGCAACTTTATCTTCCACATTCCAGTTGTTCACTGCTGCGGTCTTCTCAAACTGAAGCTTGAAGACCTGGAAAGGAACAGAACCGTCAAAAGATGGAGTTTTTACCTTTGTATTACTCGCTGAAGCAGCCGGCCGATTAAGTTGCAATTCCTGTATACGACCTCTCAACGCATCCACCTCTGCCTCGAATTTTTCTTCAAACTGCATTATTTTTTCGTCCATGCGCGCTTCGATTTTTGATGATATACGCGCCCCTTGTGCTTCTAGTTGTACTGTTATGCGTGTCTCTTGTTCTTTCAGTTGGGTTGCCATATATGTCTTTTGTTCTTCCAGCTGTGATGACATATTTGTGGATATTTGTGATGACATTTCTGTTATACGTGTTTTCTGTTCTTCCAATTGTGATGACATGTTGGTAGATATTTGTGATGACATTTCGGACATTTGTGCCGATATTGCAGCCAATATCATGTTCAGGTCTGTGTTCGCCATTGTCTGCGGTGTTTCATTTTTCTCTTCAATTTTTGTTGTCTCCTCGCCATTAAGATGAAAGACATTCTCTTCCACATCAATTCCTTCTGCTTCCATTGCTTCTCGTAGCCGTGCCTGAAGTTCGAGTTTAACGCCGCTTGTATTCAATCCACGGCTCTCCAACTCCTTCTTCAGTTGCGGGATCTTCAATTCACTTAACTTTGCCATGTCCTTGTTGTCCTCTAGAATTTATTCAACAATTCCTCTTCTGACACCAATTGTAACGAATTTGCTTGCAAATCCGTTTATTTGCAACCCTCTGCTAAGTTCGTATCGCTAAACTGTTGAATAAATAACTCCAATATTGAATAATGGAAAAATGGCCTTTATTAAAGTACTTCACAATAACAAACTGTGCAACGAATAGCTTGCTTAATAACCACCCTGATTGATAGCTCAATGAAACTCTACTATTCAAAATAACACTGCTATTGCTCGCTAGATATCGTCTTAATCAAACTGCTTGACAACTCAAATCAAACTGAATTACTTCTTACTCGCTTGCCCCGCTTTTATAGTTTACGCTGCATACTTCTAGGCTCTTCCATTTCCAGAACTTACCAACTATATTCGTGTGTGTATAGTTCTCATATAGTTTCTACTTGTTTACAATTGTCTACTTTTTAGCGCTTCTCAGATGTACATATGTGAGTTTGTAGTTTACAGTCTCCCGCACACACATAAGCGTATAAGTAAATTCATCTGTGTGTGACATCTCATCTCTCGCTGCCTTGTATGTAAATGTTGCTCGTCGGAATGTGTACATATGTGTAGACGCAATTATTGATTCGTTTATGTAGATACATAATGATTGAATTATTGATGTGAATTCACGTCACTGCTTAGCATCGGCCTGGAGATGGCAGCACTCCTTAGTTTTGCTAATATTCGTAACAGTATTATATATAGATCCGAACAAAAGCGGACGCCTGCAAAATTTCGAATATATATATATAGTGCGTAACGATACTATCAGTAGAGATATGGTACAAAAGTTAAAAAAAAAGGAAAATCGTTCTGACCCCCTTCGATTTAGTTAATCTCTCCACAAAACATTTAATGCCATAAAAAAATACTTGACGCGATTACTAGACGATGTAATGGTAAAATGACCCAAGTCATCTTTTCACTGACACATATGACAACACTATAACTTTCATTACTAACATGTCATTGTGAATGCTAAGAGGAATAGGAAATATATATATAAATAAGTATTCAGCCATTGTAAGGCTGTTAGGCAGAAAGAATAAGATACATATGTGAAAATGACGATTGCCAAGAGTGTGCTCGACATTTTCATATTGCACCGCCATGATTGTAATTTTTGGCACCGACAAACTCGACCGTCTCTCCCGTGAATTTTCAATAAAAGCGAAATTTAATAAAAGGTAACAATGAAATAAACTCGGCTCTTATTTAAATGGGTGTTTGGCGCACGAGACCGCCAAGAAACTTCACTTAGACATAATAATGGCAACCATCTGGAGGCGGCGCCGTCCACGGCATAGCAGCTAACTTGGGTGAGTGGCGAACTGCTGACGGAGCCAATTTACGTTCGCGATATGGCGACCGTGAGGCTGGAGCCTCGTTCATTTTAAATTTGGCAGCGACGGTGAGTAGAGTGGAGTAAAAATTTGGAAAGTGGTGGTGCAGTGAAAAAAAATTTTAAATTTAAATACAATTTTTCTAACAAATATCTAACAAGTTTACAATAAAAACGGAAATAATAAATTTTTCTAACAAATATCTAAAAAAATGTATAATAAAAACGGAAATAATAAAATTTTTTTTAACAAATATTTAACAAATTTATAATAAAAACGGAAATAATTAAATTTTTCTAACAAATATACGCAAATCTATAACGAAAAACAGAAGTATTACAATTTTCTAATAAAATACGTGCAAATCTACAACGAAAAACAGAGGTAATACAAATTCCTAACTAAAGTCCATAAATTCATAATTAATTTTACTAAATTTCACAATTAAAATTTGTAAAAAGCAGCAGAAATAAATTTTTTTTTCAGCTAAATCTACGACTACAAACGAATATAAAAAAAGCAGAGATAATACAAACAAAAACTACCGGAAATAATAAGAAATTGAAAAAAAAAAAAGATAATTATAATTCGAAAAAACTAATTCGCCTACGTAAGGGCAAACTGTACCACCAAGCATCGGAATTTATAATGGCATTCCTCCACCTACTCACAAAACGGCACAAAAACCACGCCATAGACATATACGCAGCAGCAGCAACAACACCAGCAGCGCATTAATACTGGCAGCGCAGTAGCAGCAGCAGTACCAACATCGCAGCAGCAGCGCAGCAGAAGAAGCAGCAGCGACTAAGGCAAAACCTCGGAAGCAGCATTTAAGTATATTACTTACATATGTATATGTAGTTTTTCTGCATTTTTTTTACATACATTTACGTACATATATACATAATTTTTTTTTGGATTTTGATTAAAACGGTGGTACTGTTGAACAACCAAATAAATTTTTTCGATTACACTAATAAAACACTTTGGATTTTTTTGAATTAAGCTGTGCGTCCGTCTAAACTTAACTATTAATACTTTTTCTGTTTTCAACAATTCTAAAATTTTTGAACCATTTTATAAATTTCAACATTTGCAGACTTACATTTAAATTTTTTTCTCTCAAGTTTCAACTCATTTTACAAATTTACATTTTCTTCACATTTTTCATATTTTCAAATTTCTAATTTAAAAAACTTCTCAACTCATTTTACAAATTCCCATACTTCCAAGCTTCCATTTTAATTTCAAATTTTCAAATCATTTCACAAATCTTTCATTTAAAGTTACACATGTGTGTCCATTTCTCAAATTTTCATTATACTTCAGTTTTTTTTAATACGTACATTCTCCATAAAATTTTCATCATATAAAACTGAATGAACTAGATAAGCAGGTTCCGTGTAATCTGTAAATTTTGGAATTTTGATATAAACGGTGGTTGGTGGAAAACCAATTCAGATTTTTTTGATATATGCGCTGGTTCCGTTAAAACCCAATTAAGATTTTTTTGATATACGCGGTGGTTCCGTTAAAAATCAATTAAAATTGTTTTCATATATGCGGTGGTTCCGTTAAAAACCAATTAACATTTTTTGATACATGCGGTGGTTCCGTGAAAGCCAACTAAGATTTTTTTTGATATAAGCGGTGGTTCCGTGAAAAACCAATTGAGATTTTTTGAATAAAGCGGTACGCCCGCGATTACCACATTTTGAGATTTTTACAAATTCATACTTACATACTTTTGAGCCTTTTAAATTCAATTAGATTTTACAGATTTTTCATACAAGTATACTGCAATTTCAATTAATTCTTCTAATAAAATGTTAAATATTTCGCGCTTCATTAATTTCACAATTTGAACTGAATTCTTTTTGCTTTCCTGATAACTACATATGTACCTTAGAAGTGGTAAGCAAGTGCAAAAAAATTCAGACTCAGAATCCGATTCCGATAATTCAGCCTCAAGCTATGAAAGTTTAGCTTCACCTTCGACCGAAGAAGTCACAAACCAGGAAAAAAGATTATCTTTGTCAACAGATTTTCCAGGCTTCGAAGATTCTTCCAGTAAAAATTTAACTTCTAATTTAGATTCAAATCTTAACGATTCAAATAGTGCAAAATTAACTTCAACTTCTTCTACTTTAAAATCAGAGCTTAACGACTCAAATAGTACAAACTTAGTTACCCCTTCTTCTAACGTTAACCCAGATCTTAACGATCCAATTAGTACAAACGTTGCCTCACCTTCTTCTAATTTAGCTTCAGATCTTAACGATCAAATCATGGCATCATCTGAGGAAAAGAAAACTTTCATTAACACATGTGCTAATTCTATTAGGGAAAACTTTTTAGCTTTTCGATCGCGTGGCAACAATACATTCAGAAATTCACGTGGTAGTTACCGTGGCTTTTACCCAAACCGCGGCTATACTGGTTATAGAAACAATAGTTCATTTGCATACAACAGCAACCGTAACGGTAACAATAATCAGAGATGTCGAAATTATCACGGAAATAGATACCCGAATAGCAACAATAGTAATACACGTCCAAATTCCAATTCAAATACAAATAGCAGTAACAATAGAAGTAACAGTTCTAGATCGTCAAGCGGTAGAGGCAGAAACGCAAACGTTCGCGCTTTAAACGCGAGTGCCCCTCAGGAGCGAGCACTGGGGAGGACGAACTAACCGAGTAAGCGAATTTCCCTCACCAATAGGCATCTATTGTTTAAACTTAAATTATTCAGATTTCATAGAATTACAACTTAACGAGTCACAAACATTTTGTTCTTTCCTAGTAGACACTCAAGCAGACATTTCTTTCATAAAAATATCATGTATAGACAGTAATATTTCTTTAAATACAAACGACATTATTAACATTACCGGTGTCACTTCTAATTCAGTTTCCACTTTAGGTAAAATTACCGTAAATTTTAATTTTTCAAACTTTTCTATTAAACATACTTTACATGTAGTAAATGAAGACTTTAATATTCCGTCCTATGGCATACTGGGTAAATATTTTCTGAAAATTAACAAATGCATTATTAATTATGAAAGAAATAGTATTTCCCTTTGGGTAGGTAATGAAAAAGTCGCAATACCAATCCTGCACGGAACAGAAAGCGACAGTTGTATCATTCCTCCCAGATGCGAAATATTCAGACTTTTTGATTTAAGAGATTCACCCGAGCCACTTTTCGTGGACTCGCATGAAATTGAAAAAGGCGTTTTCACAGCTAGGTGCAATGTTAATTCCAGTAACCCAATAACTAAAGTCATTAACACCACGGATGATGTAAAGTATGTGAAAAGAAAAAGTACAGAAAGAAAAGGACAGAAAAACTTTCAAATTATAATGTTTATACAATTAACAAGACAGAAACAGAGACAAACGTACAAAAAAACTGATTTCAATTTTAAAAAATCAAATAGCTCAACATGCTCATAGTAAATTAATTGACCTTTGTATCTATTATGCCGACATTTTCGATCTTGACACGGACAAAATTACTTTAAACAACTTCTACGATTAAGACTGATATACAACGAACCGGTATATGTCAAAAATTATCGATTGCCATACTCTCAACGCGAAGAAGTAAATCGCCAAGTAAATAAACTGTTAGACAACGATTTGATTGAACCCAGTTACTCCAATTACAATAGTCCTTTGATTGTAGTCCCAAAGAAGGATACTAATGGTCAAAAAGCTTATCGTATGTGCGTAGATTTTCGCGCAGTAAACAAAAAACTCATTGCTGATAAATTTCCACTATCTAGAGTTGACGATATTTTAGATAATCTCGGTAGAGCAAATTATTTTTCGACATTAGATCCTTTTTCAGGATTTCATCAAATGCCCTTGCATCCTGACTCACGTGATATTACGTCTTTTAGCACTGACCGAGGTGCATTTAGATGGAAAGTGATTCCATTCGGTTTAAATATAGCACCAAATCCATTCTCACGAATGATGACAATCGCTTTTTCGGGAATACCACCCAATGTCGCATTTTTATACGTCGACGATATTATCGTCATAGGTTGTAGTGAAGCACACCATATTAAAAATCTTTCAAAAGTTTTCGATACTTGTAGGTCTTTTAATCTCAAACTTAACCCAAATAAATGCAACTTTTTACGACCGGAAGTTACATTTTTATGTCACAAATGTTCACCCAAAGGATTTTTGCCAGACGACTCCTAAATAAAAGCAATTAAAAAGTATACAAAACCGACTGACAAAGACGCGGTACGACGATTCGTCGTGTTTGCAAACTATTACAGACGGTTTATACCCAATTTTGCGTCTCTGGCAGCGCCTCTAAACAGATTAAGCAGAAAAAGAGTTGAATTCGTTTGGGATGTTGAGTGCAAAACAGCATTTTTATCTTTGAAAGCAGCATTACTTTCACCAAAATTACTTCAATACCCAGATTTTACTAAACAATTCATTATTACAGTTGATGCTTCAACAACTGGATGTGGCGCTATTTTAAGTCAAGAACAGCAAGGTAGTAGTGATTTACCAATTTGTTTTGCTTCTAAAGCATTTATAAAAGCAGAGCAGAAAAACCCAATTATAGAATTGGAGCTCTTAGCTATCTATTTCGCAATAAAACAGTTTCGACCATACGTTTATGGCACAAATTTCATCGTAAAGTCAGACGATAGACCTCTAGTAGGCCTATTCAACATGAAGGACCCTCTTCTAAACGTTCGAGAATTAGGCTAGAATTAGCAGAATACAACTTTACTATAGTTTATATAACGGGTAAATCAAACGTTGGCGCTGATGCACTATCGCATATTACAACGGATGAGATTAAAGAAGCTAACAAAAAAAATTTAGCAGTACAGACAAGGGCAATGACAAAACAGGCAAACAACAAAAATTTACATAGGAAAACTGACAAAAACGACGAAAAACAACTTACTTTACACGTTTACGACAAATTTTCATTTAATTTTTAAAAAAATGTCCACGGATAAGATCTGAAATTACGTACGATAAAAATAATAAAACAACAAGTTTAAGAACTTTTGCGCATATTAAACATAAAAAACTCGAGTTACTTAGTTTTGAGCTTGTTAACGAAATAATGACTTTAGGGAAATTACTTTCGAGGCTTGAATCAGAAGCCGGCAAACGCAAAATTAAGTATATTGAATGGCCTAAAAACGATATTTTGTTCGAACATTACACTATTACAAATTTCATAAATATTGGAAATAAAATTTTAAAATCATTAGAAATTATACTAACAGATCCAGTGGAGACAGTAACAGATGAAGATACAAAATTAAAGCTAAAGAAAATTTACCATAACGATCCCATTTCTGGTGGACATTGTGGTATGAAAAGACTTTACGCAAAACTACGAACAAAATTTTATTGGAAAGATATGACTCGTGATATATCGAAATATATCAAAAATTGTAATGATTGTCTTTTAAACAAGTTTAAACCTAAAACAAAAGAAAAACTTGTTTTAACACCAGCTCATTATAAGCCATTCGATATACTAGTAATTGACGCAATATGACCCCTACCTGAGTCCAAATATGGTAACAAGTTCGCACTTACCATGATTTGCGACATGACTAAATACCTGTGCCAGACAAATCGGCAAAAACAATTGCTTCAGCAATTTTTGAAGGATTCATTTTAACATACGGCACAATGAATGCCATAAAATCAGATTTAGGTACAGAATTGTAAAATGAATTATCCGAAGAATTAACAAAAATTTTAAATACTAAAGATAATTTTTCAACTGCATACCATCACGAAACTGTTGGTACAATTGAACGTAATCATAGAGTTTTTAATGAATACTTACGTGCATATTTGAAAGATATTTTTTCTGATTGGGATGTTTATTTAAACTACTTTACTTTCTTACACAATACTACGAGTAGCACAGTTTTCGACAATCAATTTTCGCCCGTCGAGTTAGTTTTTGGGAAAAGGGCAACTTTGCCTAATGAATTAAGTAAAGAAAAAATTTACCCAATCTATAATGTCGAAAACTACGCCAAAGAAGTTAAGTTAAGAATGCAGAAAACGCAGAAAATGGCACAAAACCTAATAAATAAAAATAAGTTACAAAGCAAAAATCTATATGACAAAACGGCTCGTCCGTTAGTTGTCAAAATCGGAGATAAAGTACTTTTACAGAAAGAACCACATCATAAACACGAAAATATTTATCAAGGTCCGTTTATTATAACTAAAATTAACGAACCTAATGTAACTATTTTCGATGAAGTTAAAAACAAAGAAAAAGTGGCACATAAAAATCGCCTTAGTAAAGTAAATTAACATTACCGTAATACCTTGATTGAGAAAAAAAAAATCCAAAATTTTTTAGTACTAGTTTCATACTCGTCATTTTTAAATAGCCACGAGGGCAAAAAAATATATATATATATAAAAACAAAACAAAAATATATATATAACACAAAATTTTGTATATCCAAACGAAAAAATGTAATTTGAAATTATCCATACATGCGTAGGCTATCAAAATTATAGTACAAGCAAAAAAAAAAACGTTTAACAAAAGCTTAGCCTATTATCGAACAAATTGTATTTACTAAGCTACAAACAAAAACATATTATACATGTAACAAATAAATATTTTTATAAACAAAAAACCCTAAGTTGAATATATAAAATGTAAATATTGTACAAACAACACCCTAATGTGAACATATTCGTTCATTCGCAACAATTCTGTTTAGCTTGTGCAAGAGAAAACTGACAAAACTGATCACTTTGTCAATTCTTCTTTTCCCCAAAAAGGAAGATGTAATGGTCAAATGACCCAAGTCATCTTTTCACTGACACATATGGCAACACTATAACTTTCATTACTAACATGTCATTGTGAATGCTAAGAGGAATAGGAAATATATATATAAATAAGTATTCAGCCATTGTAAGGCTGTTAGGCAGAAAGAATAAGATACATATGTGAAAATGACGATTGGCAAGAGTGTGCTCGACATTTTCATAGTGCACCGCCATGATTGTAATTTTTGGCACCGACAAACTCGACCGTCTCTCCCGTGAATTTTCAATAAAAGCGAAATTTAATAAAAGTTAACAATTAAATAAACTCGGCTCTTATTTAAATGGGTGTTTGGCGCACGAGACCGCCAAGAAACTTCACTTAGACATAATAATGGCAACCATCTGGAGGCGGCGCCCTCCACGGCATAGCAGCTAACCAATTTATAGCTGGAGACATTGGTGCTTTATCGGTAACCGTATCGGTAACCTTTTAACAGCTGATTCGACCAACCTTATGAGAATCAATGCAATCGATTATTGGTGCCGCTAAAGTCGTAACCGTATCGTAGCCAACCAATTGGGTTTTGGTTTACCGTCGTAACGATAAACAGCTGATTACGTTAGGGATACGGATACAGCGATACGACATACGGCACCAATGACTCCAGCTTATGTTCGCGATAACGAGCTTCCCTTCCAATTTGCGTTGCGTTATTTTTACGTATTTTATGCCGATTCCGAACGGCATCCACAATGCAGATGAAGTTTCACTGGGAAGCTTTTCATGGTAGAAATACAATCCGAGTGCTTGCGCAAATGCTGCCGAGGAGCGACGCCGTTTAGAAAACCTTTTTTGTAACTGAAAAAACGTTTTTCTTTTACATGCAGTAAATAGATAAAAAAATCTTTTAAATAATTAAATGTTCGTGACGTTTCTCTTCGCACACATTGGTATATTATGTTCGGTTTCGTTCAAACTCAAAGCTCCTTACTTTTTATACCTTTCATGAACATGAAATGGTATACTAAATTTGGTCCGATGTTTGTAACGTTGAGAAATATAGAAGATAGACTCACCATTAAGTATACCGAATTGATCAGGGCGACGAACTGAGTTGATATAGCCATGTCCGTCTGCCCGTCGTCCGTCCGTCTGTCCAACCGTGTGTCTGTTTGAACGCAAACTAGTCCCTCAAATGTTGAGATATCTAAATGAAATTTGGCACAAGGATGTCTTTTTGTACTATATTAGATATTTGTCGGATCCGGTTGGATCGGACCACTATAACATATATCTCCCATACAACCGATCGTTCAGATAAGACGATTTTGGTCATTCCTGCCGGAATTTATTCTAATATATCATAGAAGATATACTGAAAAAATCACTTTGATCGGAGCTATATATAGTTATATCGCACACAACCGATCGTTCAGATAGAAAGATTTTGGGCCATTTTCCCTTAATTTAGAAAGTATAAACGTGAAACTCGGTGATATATATTTTAATATATCATAGAAGATTTTCTGAAAAAATCACTTTGATCGGAACTATATATAGTATATATCCCATGCAACCCATCGTTCAGATAGAAAGATTTTTGGCAATTTCTCCCTTAATTTCCAATATAACAACGTTAAACTTGGTGATATTTTATTCTAATATATCATAGAAGATTTCATGCAAAAATCATTTCGATCGGAGCTATATATAATAAATATCCCATACAACTGATCGTTCAGATAGAGATTTTTAGCCATTTCTCCCTTAATTTCCAATATAAAAACGTTAAACTTGGTGATATTTATTCTAATATATCATAGAAGATTTCCTGTAAAAATCATTTCGATCTGAGCTCCTGAAAAAATCACCTTGATCGGAGCTATATGTATATAGTTTATACCTATCCCATACAACCGATCGTTCAGATAGAAAGATTTTTGGCCATTTCTCCCTTCGTTTCCAATATAAAAACGTGAAACTTTGTGATATATATTGTAATATATCATAGAAGATTTCCTGTAAAAATCATTTCGATTTGAGCTATATATAATATATATCCCATACAACCGATCGTTCACATAAGGGGGTTTTTTGCCATTTTTTTATATTTATCTTAAACTCGATTAGGTATGTACATCTGTTCACTATATATTTCTTATCTTATACAGCGCATTATTTGGAGATTACGAATGGGATAAGATTATTGTTCAGCCCCATTCATGAAAGGTATGAAGTCTTCGGCACAGCCGAAGACAGTCCCGTCCCTACTTGTTTCTACTAAATTCAAAACATACGATCCCATTTAAAAAAAATTCTTTTTTGGTGAAAACTCCAAAGTAATCACTAGGACCGAGTATACTCGATACCTTTTACTGAGTTTGAGTACTAACATCGATACTTTGACAAGAGTATTTTATATGAGTACCGGTATCGATACTTTTTCTAAACGTTCTATCACTACTTGCTAGCATAATTAACAATCCACGTCGAAACGCTCTTTCCCATTTTTCTTTTGAAAAACTAGTTTTGCTTACTGCAAACTATGCAAATGAATTTATTTCAATCTACTTTAAAAGGGAGTAATAGTAAATTTTATCTCAATTCAATAAAACTAATCCTAAAATTACAATTACTGTATTCGTAATGGCGGTTTGTTCGATTATAATTACTGTAATCGTAATTTAAAAAAAGCTGAAGTTAATCCATATCGCCCATCTCTGAACTAACGACCATTATTGTTATAATTTTATTTTCAACTAAAATCATGCCTAAAATTACTTATCGAATCAAGTTACCTGTGAGCAAGTAACATCCGAAAATTTCTTTGTAATTAGCAGTGTTTATTTATTTATTTATTTATTTCAATATTAATCTAGAAAATATAAAAAATTTTCACACAGATTACAAGAAGAAAAAGCATCTAAAAAATAACAACCATTATTATTTTAACTTAAAAATTAATTAGCTAAGAAAAAGTTCATTTAATCTTTGTTTAAATACTTCCTTCGTAGAGGAAAAATCAAGATTTCCAGGGTTCATAAGCGAATTAAATTCTTTCAAAGCTCTAAAAATCGGAGCATTAGTTGCGTAATTAGTTCTAACAAAGTCCAACCAGAAAATATCGTGATTCCGTAAACTCCTCTGCGGGATATTAAAACGTATTCTCTCAAGCAAGAAGGGACAGTCAATTAATCCACTTATTAAGTCGAACACAAAAGTGAGGGACAGAATAGACCGTCTAGTATCTAAGGACTTTAAGCTAATAAGCAAACAACGACTCCTATAAGGGGGAATCGGGTCTCTGAAGTTTAATGACCGCAACGCAAAGCGGACAAACACTTTTTGAACTCGCTCAAGCCTCTTAATATGACAAACATAGTATGGTCTCCAGATAAAAACAGCGTATTCTAATTAGGAACGTACAAGCGAGGTGTACAGCAATTTTAAAGTGTAGGGATCAGAAAAGTCAGAGCCAAAACGTCTAATGAATGCAAGTGTTGAATATGCCTTTGCAATTACGTAGCTCAAATGTCTGTGAAACAGAAATTTGGAATCGAATACAACACCTAGATCGATAATTTCGCTTAAAGTGGATAGTGGAAGCCCATCAATATTGTAAGATGTAGGCAGAAGACAGCGAGACTTAGAGTAGGAGACATGTGAGCATTTTTTAATATTTAAATTTAGTTTATTTCGTTTACACCAAATCGCGACATTATCTAAATCAGATTGGAGATTCGACACGTCCTCCTTACTTGTAATTGACGTATACAACTTTAAATCATCAGCATACAAAAGAAAATTAGTGTACTTGAAACAACTGGATATATCATTTATGAAGATAATGAAAAGGAGTGGACCCAATATGCTACCCTGAGGAACTCCAGACGTCGCAATGAACAGTGTTGACCATATAAGTGATTTTAGGCAACCCAAAAACTAAAGTAAAGATTCTTTATTTCAAAGTTAAACTCATACAAAGTAGCGGTTGATAGCTAGTTGAAAATAAAATTATAACAATACTGGTCTTTAGTACACTGGATGTCACATGGTCTTCCTTGCGCTCCAAGCGGGGAGGTTTAAAGAACGGGCTCTATAGGGATTCAAGGAGTTGATAAGCGCAATTCAAAGCTTTATAGCTTCAGAGCTTCCGCGACCCAATTGTCAACCTCACCTATGCGAGGGGAATCCTGTTACAAATATGAATGTATCACACATATTTAGCATGTGAGCTCCTCATGGAACTGGGGTATGGGAGACAGGCTAGCCTAGAAGGTTTAATGTGGTTGTAGGGTTCTTAGATTATATTGATTCAATTATTTGTATTTAACTTTGTTATTATGTTACTTTGAACTTTGTAATTTAATATGTTTTACAATATTTTGATTTTCAATACCTATTGATTTTTCTTTTTTCAAAACTTTTCATTATATCAATTTTAGCACCATGATTCATGAAAATAAAACATTTTCTTTATACATAATTTTTGTGAGACTATTAATTTTAACAAAACTAAAGCATCCTACAGTGGTCAAATAAATCGTTCCCGACATAGTAGGGCTCGTACCTTAATCTTGCTTGTTACCGGAGCGTATCGGATCTATATCCGGCAAAGGACCATCAACATCGACAACACTCCCCAAAATCTTCGGGGAGTGTCTTTATCGTTAATAAAATAATAACAACAACAACAGCGGTCTCTATAAAAGACGGTATTTTCCACAACATTTTTTACCACAATCGCAAAGCGCGATATACCTCGAATTTGCGTCGTGCTGTTTTTTAATTTTTTTCTACAAATTGGCTGGACAGAACCCACGTGTTTTACGCCGACTGCGAGTGGCGTCTGCAAAGCAGATGAGTTTTCACTCAGACACTTTTTATGGCAGAAATACACTCGGAATGTTTGCCAAATCACTGCCGAGGGGCGACCTTGTTAAGAAAAACGTTTTTCTAATTGAAAAAACTTGTTGCTAAATTTTCGATGTTGTTTTGCCCGGAATTTGAACCAAGGATCTTCGGTGTGGTAGGCGGAGCACTACCACCACACACGGCGGCCGAATTTCCACGAATTTGGAAATACATTTTTTTTTGTTATAACCAGAACACAAGAGGGCTAGAAAATTTTTATTTGTTTAGAACAAAATAAAATAACAACCAAATAGAAAGTAAACCTTGTGTTCATAAACTAAGTATTGTGGCCAAAGCAGAACTAGTTACTCACACATACACACGCATATAGCTAAGTAACCAAGTATGAGGTACAACTATTCTAGAAGGCTTGTACGCGAAACGTCTAGACCTAAGGTGAAATATGCGAACTAGGCAACGCAAGCTGAGGAATAACTAATCAGTTTTGATTTAAACACTCCTTTGTGAAGTACGTGGTAGTGAAGTATAATTGTACTACTCCCAAAGTAGTCCAAATAAAGTCCATTTTGCAATACCGCATATTGCAGTTATTTATTCTACACTAGCGATTCAAACGTTTGCAGAAGGCGCATGATTAGCAGGAATCCCCCGAAATCGTTACAATTGGTGTCAGAAGAGAAATTGTGGAATAAATTCCGATAAGCGAATTAAAGATCCATCAGCTCAAAAAGGAGTTGGAAGCCCGCGGATTGAATACTACTGGCAACAAATCCGAACTACAATCACGACTACGGGAAGCTATGGAATCTGAAGGAATCAATGTTGATGAACACACTTTTCATCCTGATGTGGAAGAGTGGGCGACTAAAATGGAGGAGAAGATAGAAACTCCGAATCCATTGAACAATTTTAGAGCAAATTGCACTTGTACCAGTTGGAGACTGCATTTTTAGTAAATGCATCTACGGCAAAACATGGGGATATCTCCAAAAATGGCATACTGGACATTTAGTACTGTTGTAAGGGGATTAGTCACCTATGCTCGCAAAGAACGGCAAGAGCAAAACTAAGCAAACTGCATCGACTAGTTTGCATTGGCATAATGGGTGCGATGAGAACGTCCCCTGCTGCTGCACTTGTGCGTTAGTGGGAATACCTCCCTTCCCTATTCTGATAGAGGAGGCAACACTAGGCGCACTAAGCCTTAAAAATATTTCGGAGCTGAAGGGCATATGAAAGTAATAAAAAAATTCATAGGAAATCCCACATTACAACTGCGTGACGTAATTTCCCTAAGCTCAGAATCTCACGGAACTTTGAAGTGTCCATTGTGGACAGGAACCACTGGGAAACAGATAATCCTTATAATGGCCTGACTCAGAGGTCTGGTTCACGGATGGATCGAAATTCGATGACGGAAGAACTGGAGCTTGCATCTATGGGCCGAACTTCAAGAAATCGATACCAATGGGATGCTATCCTACCATATTTCAAGCAGAAATCCATGCAGTAGAAGACTGCGGTAGAGAATGTCTGCGGAGAGGCTCATCCTCGAAGAGCATCTACATTATGTCGGACAGCCATGCGGCCCTGCGTGCCTTGCAATCCTACACAGTTACATCTAAGCTAGTGGATGACTGCACTGAAATCCTAAATGACCTGGGAGCCAAACACAAGGTTTTCTTAGGATGGGTTCCCGGATATCAGGGACCTGAAGGTAATGAACATGCAGATTACCTAGCAAGGGTGCTATACTTAGCAGCATTCTATGGTCCAGAGCCCTTTTGTGGACGCACAAAAGCACACACCCGGGAAACTATAAGTAACTAGGAAACAAGACAATTCAGACGTCACTGGATTGACCGTCTAGGGCAAAAAGAGGTCAAACTGTTTATACTTCCGGCAACGATAGTATCAGCCAAACTCATTAATCTAAGCAGGAAGGACCTAAGAACTCTCAGTGGGTACTATACGGGACACTGTGATCTGCGATATTATCAAAGTAAGTTAAATCTATCCGATACTCAAATTTGTCGTTTCTGTGAGGACGAAACCCCGGTTCACATTCTCTGCGAATGCGTCGCTCTATCAAGGCAGAGACTCTCCCATCTAGGTGGTGTGACTCTTAATCGCTATGTGATATGGAGTAAAAAGCCTGGAGAGGTACTTAAATACATCAAAAGCCTTCACATACAAAATGAGGCTGAAAGGTCCTGCACAATAGATCTGCACAAAGGTCTCAGTGCTTTCAGGCCTAATAATGATAATAATAATAAAGTAAATGCATACAAATTCAATAATAACCAAAAAAAAGTATGAAATATGTTTCAAAACCTCCCTATATAGAATAATTTCCATACAATTTGCCGTGATCTGGGATGTTTATGAGAAAGTTCTCAAATATGGCGATCTTCAGCCGGTTTCTGATAGGCCGTTTTTAAATCTAATTCTGTGGTAGGGGAATGAAGGGTTGTTAAGCGCAATACAAAGCTTTATAGTTACACAGCTTCCTCAACCCAATTGTCACCTTCTAAATTTTTTCTCGCTTAGACCTAGTTTACCTATAATGAGTTTATCTTAATTTTCGTACGTAACTCCTAATCGGTAGTTAAATCACTAGATTTCCAATACAATCATTTTCCTTCGATAATGTGTATTTATGAACAACCTTTAGTACAAAATAAAAGAGAAAAGTGAAAATTTGACAGCTAATAATCTAGTTCCTAGTGATGGGATATATGTGAACGCATAGATTAACTATTGGCGATTTATTGTAGATCAGTGCAAGTGTAAACTTGGTCTTAGATAAATTTGCTAAGATGAAATTTGTTAAGGAAAAATGAATTTCACTTGAGAAATTTTCACTAAGTAATATTCCTTAATATGCAATCATTTGAAATACTTTAGGCCGGATTGCAAAAAAAGGTTGTAAACGTCTGCCTCTAAATTTGAAACTTATGTAGAGGGTTTCGGAAAATTTACACAATTTTTTTTGATACTTCGAAATACAGCCGAAATTGTTATTTTATCGTAACTTGATTTTTACCATCTGATCTTGGATATTGATACATCGTTATTTTGGTCTTGGAACTCTGCATATTTGCTTTTAATATCCTGCAACGAATTGTGGGGATTTCTGATAATTATGCACCTTCTGCTAACATTCGTATCGCTGAACTGTAGAATAAATTACTCAATATTCAGTATTACAACATGGTCTTTATTAGACTACTTTGAGGTAGTACAATTGTACTTCACTTCACAATAGCGTGTTTAAATCAAACTGATTCCTCAGCTTGCGCTGCTTGTATACTCTCAATTTCCTCGTTCACCTATTTCTCCTGAGTTCTAGTCATTTCACGAAAAACTGTTCGAGAACAGTTGTGTCTCATGCTTGGTTACCAGCTATATACATGTATATTTGTATATTATGCTTTTCTACTATACTGATGACTACATATGTGTATGATATTCTTCGTTACCTTCTATGTATGTGTATAAATAATGATTGATGTGTTCATGTACACAAGTGTGGCTTGCTTTAATGTTTTTGTTGTTGTGATTATTTACTAAAAGCATAGTGATGCTAATATTCGCCACACTGCCTCCACCTAATTCTGATTGTCCCGATCAGCCAAATTTCTAAACGCTGCCAGCCTTTCCAATTGAACCACTTTCATTTTGTTTCGTGGTTTGCCAATGGTTTGCATACGGTAAACTACATCCTTGAGCAGTCTTACAACTTTTTATGGGCCTTCCCCGTTACACCGAAACTTCGGGGACAAACCTTTATTTCGTTGTGGATTGTCTAACACCACAAAATCTCGAAACCCTTCCGAATTAATTGCTTAATCGTATCTGGCTTTCATCTTGTCACTCATAATCTTAATTCGTGTATTTGTAAATACTCCTGTTACGGTTTCCGCTTCTTGATTTGGGATTGGGTATACCTCTGGCCATTGCTGAAATAATCCGTAACCACCAGACATATTTGTTTCCACGGTTGCTAATAGGAAATGGACCTGAGACATCCATAACGATCTTTTCAAATGGTGCACCTGAGTTATATTGCTTCATCTGGCCATGACTTCGGGTTTTGGGCCCTTTCGCTCTGCTGCAAACATCGCAGTTGGCAATCCAATCAGTGGCCGACTGACCTCCACTTGAACCGTTATGTAGCTCACTAAGAACGTCAGGAATCCTTTTCCCTGGAACAACTATCAGTTTCCCCTTACATTGACCGTCCTCTCTATTTGGTCTTTCGTTTCGTTCGAGCCCATGCATAACATGTGACAGATCTGCGGAATCGCTGCCCGTAGAGGTACTTGTGAAAATGTTTAATGCACCCTACCAATGCCAACAGCTCTCTCCGGGTAACGCAGTAGTTCCTCTCTGATTTTCCAATTGATCGGCTGTATTATGGAACTACCTTCTCCTGTCCATCGACCAGTTGTGTTGTGACAAAACGCCTCCTATATCATATCCACTCGCATCTGTATCTAGAATAAACGTTGCTCCTGGAATCGGATATACCAACATTGGGGCAGTGCACAAACTCTCTTTTAATGTTTGGAAAGCCACTTATTGCTCCTGCTTTCATTCAAAATCATTATTTTTTCTTGTAAGCTCATGGAGGCTATGAGCTACGCTGGTAAAGTTTGGTACAAATCGGCGGTAATATATGCACAACCCAAGTTCTGTGGTCTTGGTCAATCCTTTATTGCTTCTATCTTCTCATTCGCAGTGTAGGTGCCCTCTGTCGTTATCTTGTGACCCAAACAACTTACTTCCTTTTTAAACGGCGAACACTGTTTGGGACTTAGTTTCAGACCAGCTATTCTTTGGAAAACTTCCTCCAAGTTCTTAAGATGTTCATCGAAGTTCTTTCCCCATACGATGATGTCGTCCAGGTACACCAAGCATGTTTTCCAATGTAGTCCTTTCAAATCCTTATCCATGAGTCTCTCAAAATTAGCTGGTTCATTAAAAAGTCCAAAAGGCATCACTTTAAATTGCTAAAGACACTGAAGGCTGTTTTCTCTTTGTCTTCCTCCTTCTCCACCACTTTCCAGTGCCGCTTTTCAAGACCAGTGTGGAAAACCAATTCGTACCAGATAGCGAGTCCAGAGTATCGTCAATTCTTGGCAATGGGTAGCTATCCTTTCTCGTAACGTCGTTCAACTTCCGGTAGTCCACGCAAAGCCTCATTTTTCTATCCTTCTTCTTCGCAAGTACCACCGGTGATCTCTGTAGACTAGCTGATGGTTCGATTACGCCGCTATCGCTCATTTCTTGTACGATTTGACTCACAACTTCCCGCTTCGCCAGTGGAACACTACGAGGAGCTTGACGGATCGGCCTCGCATCTCCAGTATCAATTTGATGTTTCGTTGGTGCGGCCTGGTTTGGAACCATCCGTTTCAAATATGTTAGCGCACTTTAGGAGCAGTTGTTTTGCCTTACTCTGATAGTATTCTGCTAGCCCCTCCGTCTATGCCGTGATGTCATTTGAAAGATCAGTCTTGCTAGTTGAAAAGTGTTCCTGGAGCTGTTCACAGTTAATAACTACTTTAGCCTCTTGGCATCTTCCCAATATGGCTTATTTGGTCAGTTTGAGTGGTAATTTGAACTCATTTACGACGCCAAATGGTCCGCAAAGCAGAACTTTCTGGAAAATTTGTATTTTTATTATAACTGAGTTCTGGAAAAAAATGTCTATGCTAAAAAATGCATGCATATATCCGGAACACATGCGAGAGGTTGTGGAATAATTGAAAGCATATATCTTTTTTTTTCAAGTTCAACGTTACGATGGGAATTATTATGAAATGCTTTAACAAAAATCGTAAAACGTGAATCTTAACGATACAGCGCCAGAATACCGATTAGACAAATCTGTCGATCCAACCGCTGCTAGCCTCTCCAAATGAACCACCCTTCTATTTCGTGGTTTCCCAATTGTTGTATGCGATGACGTCACTGATCTGCTTCACAACTTTGTACGGGCTTCCCAGCTACATTGAAATTTTGAATGGACACCTATCCACCGGTGAGGGTTGTATAACACTACCCAATCTCCCTCCAGGAAACCTTCCGAATTGTTGTTCTCGTCGTACCTGTGTTCCATCTTACTACCCATTATCCTCACACTCTGTTTGGCCAATGAACTACTTCTTTGGGCTTCATCTTGACGGATTGGCTTTGCATAATCAGTATCGTTTTGACGTTCCACCACTTTAGTGCGCCCTGGCTTGAAACCACCCTTGCATTCTTTCTGGGAAATTCTTTCGTTCGTTTTAGTGCGTCCATTAGGGTTTGTCAATGCCAGAGTTTTTCTCGCAGGTACCTTCGTTCCATCAACCTTTGCCGATATATTGCCTTTGACTTTTGTGATATTTGTCGAATTTGTGCAGAACCATAACCTTCCCAATTAAGACTTCACATACCACTTCTCCCTGGACTTAGTTATACTCGCCAGTGACCGTACGCAATCTTGCTCCATGTAATGGCTTTATTCTCCTGTTGACCAAATCAGATCTACAGTCAGTACACGCTCCTTGCCATCCACATTTCCTCTGACGGTAAGACTGCTCGATTTTCTTCCCATTTGAGATACAGATATCACAGGACATTCAATAGCTGGAGCAAGCTCTCGATCTTTACATCTGGCTCGCTCTTGCTCATCTCCTCCAGCTTTGTACTTAAGACTACCCATGCTGTTGGAACCACTAGAATCAATATCGCAATGACGTGCAATGTGACCTGGCGTCCCGCATTTGAATCATTTGATTACCCTGTCCCTCCGCTTTTGCGATCCTTTCAACGCCTCCAATATTTTGTTCACCCGGGCTGGCCTTTATACTTCCACAAGGCGTCCTTTGAAAGCTGGCTTACAAAAACAGCGATGCTGTTTTTTGAATCAGTGCACGAGATACCGTTTCAGCAAATGTTGGCTTTAGGTTTGCGTATGTAGCTAGCTGTGTCCTCTTCCGTATCGCCTCTCTAGAGCGCTCATCAATGTTTCGTAGTAGTTCCGCTCTCCCTCGGGAATAATCTGTAGTGCAGCAACTTTATCTTCAGCATTCCAGTTGTTCACTGCTGCCGTTTTCTCAAATTTAAGCTTGAATACCTGGAAAGGAACAGAGCCGTCAAAAGATGGAGTTTTTACCTTCTGATTGCTCGCTGAAATAGCTGGGTGATTTAGTTGCAACTCCTGTATACGACCTCTCATAGCTTCCACCTCGGCCTCGATTTTTTCCTCAAACTGTATTATTTTTTCGTCCATGTGCGCTTCTAGTTTTGATGATATACGCCCCTTTTATGCTTCTAGTTGTAATGGTATACGTGTCTCTTGTTCGTTCAGTTGAGATGCCATATATGTCTTTTGTTCTTCCAGCTGTGATAAAATGTGTGTTTCCTGTGCTTCAATCCTGCGGTTTTCTCGTTCACCCATTTCTCCTAAGGTCTAGTGATTTCGCGAAAATTTGTTCGAGAAAAATTGTATCTCATGCTTGGTTACCAGCTATATGCATGTATATCTGTAGTCCACGCCCCTCCCATAGCCATATGCGTGTGTATGTGTGAGTAAGTACTTCGGCTGATGACCACGTGTGTGTGTGTGAGATATCTCTTCGTTGCCTTGTACATAAGTGGTGCTAGCTTTAATGTGTACACGTACATAAGAGTGGCTGCTACATGTTTTTGTTGTTGCGTGATTATTTACTATCATCCTAGTGATGTCAACATTCGCCACAATATACTAAATTTTAGTTTCATAACATTAGTACATTTCTGGTATAAAATCTTAAGTAAGATTGATTGTGTGCAGCTGAGATTACAAGATCCGAGGAAGGATTTTAGACAAGCGTATCATAATCTTAAATCATTAGCGACTGAACTATCCGAAATTCGACACTCTCTGTGAAGAAGCAATAGAAAAACCGAAGTCTCTTTGTGAAAAATAGGACATTAATAGTGTAACAAGCGTAAGAGGCGCCGCAAAATGCCCGGAGAATCGACTTAAGATGTTCGTCTTTCCGCAGAATGTGAAATTTTTCGCGTTATGAAAAGTGTTCTCGATCGTCTCCAACAACAAATACAGACAAGATTTACACGACTAAATGTCCTTAATTTTATATTTGGATTTCTTTTGGACTTTAGAAATTTGTTAAACAAGGATAATAACGACTTAGAAGGAAAACTTCGGTGAATTTTGTAATACAGATTTCGATGGAACAGAACTTTTTATCCAAATATGTGACTGCAGAATATTTCTTCGCAGTATAAACGAAATTGAAACTAAAATTCCCTTAGAATTACTTACATTTATAATCTCGTATGAAGAAGATGTTTTTCCAAACTTGCGAGTGGCACTTCAAATCAGGGCCGGCGGCAGCCTATGGTAGTATTGGTAGTACTACCCACTCGGAAATTCACTGAAAAACACGTATTTTGTGGTAGTTGTTCTCACGGTTAAAGCTTCTTCTTCATATAAGCAGGTTCGGAACATCATTACCTTAAAAATAAATAAATACTCCACAAAAGCCACATACACACAAATGTGACAAGAAATGAAACAATCGCTGCTACATCCCTGCAAAAATCGCGAGTACTCCATGCATGCGTGTATTATTATTTCAATTTCTTGCTGTAATAACACTTCAAAGGTATTATAGGATTGTCATAAAGCTATTTTCCGCCAAAAAAATTTCCATTATATATATCTACAAACGTGAAATTACCAGGCTGAAGAGAAACTCATGGAAAAGTTTCTGTACGGACATAGAGTGCTCCAGCGAAACAGCATGGTTGAAAAAAGTCCTAGCAAAGGGAAACATAGTCCAAGGACTAATAAAGAAAGAGAACGGGGAATGGTCACGTAATAGACAGGAATCCCTTGAGGTGCTTCTCGATACACATTTCCCATCGGGAGACGGTTTAGAAGAGCCCGCAGACATCACTCACACTTCGATCACGGAGCTAGTAGTGCCGGGCTTGGTGACCGATGCCAAGATCGAGTGGGCAGTGAAGACGTTTTCTAAGTTTAAGTCGCTGGGCCCAGATGGTATATTCCCGGCCATGCTACAAGTCTCAAGTAGGGCGGTCGTGGAATGGCTTAAAATAATATTCGATGAGTGCATAAGACTGAATCATGTACCGCACTCTTGAAGAACTGCTCGTGTAGCTTTTCTACTAAATGCGGGGAAGATCGGGCACGTGTATCCCAAATACTATAGACCCATTAGCTTAACATCATTTCTGCTCGAAACCTTTGAGAGGCTGATATATGTGTACATAAAGTCCAACGTGGATGAAAAGCTGCTCTCCACAACACAGCATGCGTACACCAAAGGCAAGACGGTAACCACCGCATTGCATTGGGTGGTAATAAGCATAGAGAAATCCCTGGAATATAAGGAGTATGATCTAGGAGTCTTCTTGGACATTGCCGGGGCTTTCAATAATGTAGCAAAATGGGCGATATGGATGGTCTTAATTACATTAAAGTACATCCTGCCTTATTCAGATGGATCGGCTGCATGTTAAATTGCAGAAAGATTACATCACAATGGGGATTGTACGAGGCCACGAAATCAGTGGACAGGGGCACGCTGCAGGGAGGGGTGCTATCACCTCTGCTGTGGACGCTGGTCATCAAACAACTGCTGAGGCAATTCGATGAGGGAACTTAGGGCTTACGCAGATGACGTTGCAATTGTCATATTATTATTATTATTATTATATTTCTTTATTACGGTCTCTAAGACCTAGTTGATGTTAATTAAACATTTGTTTCATTAAATATTAAGTGTTTTACAATATAAACATTATTTTACTCTAAACTTATTAATATTTTCAAAATCTTTTATCTCAGTAGGTAGTTCATTGTACATTTTGTACCCAGTGTATTCTAAAGTCTTCTTTGCGAACTCTGTTCTTACTCTAGGCAGTCTTATATTATTGCAGTATCTAGTCAGGTAACTCGGTAGCATTCCTAATCTTACATGATGTATAAATTTCAAAGTGAAGTAACTTATTGACTGTTTTATACTAAGCCAGTTTAACCGATTCAGCATTATAGTTTTTGATGTTCTTGGGGGACATTTTAATATAAATCGCATTGCCTTGTTTTGTTGTATTTGTAGTTTTTTAATTTGCATATCACTCGCTATCAGCGGAATTGTAGGACAGTATATAAAGTGCGGCTCAATAATTGAACGATACACCATTATTTTATGACGTTGACTAATATGTTTGCATGTTCTGTACATGAATCCTATTTTCTGCGCAATTTTCCTTTCAAGATAATTTATATGTTCTCCAAAATTCAGTTTTCCTTCAATTAAAACTCCTAAGTACTTCATTTTATTTACTCTTTGAATTAAATTGTTTTTTATCTTCAGGGTTATATTGTTTAAATCGTTATTACGTATGATGTTCTGGTTTTTGCAAAATACCATGAACTTAGTCTTATCAATATTTAACTCAAATTTTTTAAGGCACAACCAGTTGTATAGAGAGTCAAGATCTTCTTGTGCTTTCTGCATTGCACAGTCGGCATATTTCTCACTGATGATGAGCAGTGCATCATCCGCAAAAAGACGTATATTGCAATATTTTAAGCATTTTTTTATATCATTTATGTACAATGTAAATAGTATCGGTGCAAGTACTGAACCTTGTGGCAATCCGATATCTACATCCACAACCGATGAGACTGCGTTTCCAATTACCGTCCTTTGCTTTCTGTCACTGAGATAACTTCGGAACCATTCCAAAGTCTGTTCTCTGACACCAGTTTTGAACAAAACACTCAACAATTCCCGTCTATCAACTGTTTCAAAGGCCCGTTTCAAGTCTAAGAAGACAGACACCACAACTTTTTTATCTGATATATCTTCTTTCCATTCTGCAATAACCATGTTGAGTGCTGTTTCACAAGAATGGCTCTTCCTGTATCCAGACTGTTCTGGTATAATAATTTTGTGCTTTTCTAGGTATGCCACCAATTGATTATTCACCACCATTTCAATAATTTTCTCATCTGAGGGTAACGTATTGATTGGCCGTAGCTCCTCCGGTTTCACTGTATTTTTTACTTTTTCCACAGGTACTATTGTTGAAACTTTCCATCAGTTTGGAACAATGCCATTATTTAGGGACTCATTTATTATGTCTTTGTAAAAGTTACCATCATGGACCTTGAAAACACCCTCAGATACAAGCTTTTCTCCGCCATATTTATTTTTAAAAGCTTTTGTGATATTCATTATATCATCTAACACAATGTCAGTGAAAAGAAATGGTTCTATTGCGATCGAACGATCAACGTTTAGTTCGGATGCAGTAGGCACTTCTTCAATACTATCACTAATTTCGACTATGCTCTGTACAAAAAAATTGTTTAGGGCATTAGCTATATAATACTCATTATCGAGGCATTCGCCATGTATTACTATCTTAGTGATATGTTTTTTGTTATCTGTAAGCTCTGCGAGGTCTTTCAGACACTTCCACATCCGCTTCATGTTTCCGTTATTGCTGTGAACTCTGCCTTCCATATACATCTTCTTCTTATACATAATCGTACTTTTGTATACTTTCTTTAATACATTGTATTCATCCCAGTATCCTGTTTCTGTGGAAATATTATATAGCTCAAGTTTTCTTTTATGGAGAGCTGTAAGCTCACGGTCATACCATTTATTTCTCAGTTGTATTTTTGTTCTCTTCACATACATATGTCAGTGCTTGCATTACTTCAGTAAGAATATTGTTCAGTGCTGTAGTTTTATTTTCTACTCACGCATTACGCATAAAGCTAAAATCGCATGTTCTTAGCTTATTTAAAAGGTTTTCGGAACTATAGTATTCCAATGAGGTAAAAGTAGAGTAACTTCTCATTTTGCAAAACTTTGTTGTTGGCACTTTGAAATTAATTGTTTCATGATCCGAAATTCTATATTCAACTATATTTTCCGACCTAACTTGATCATTATTACTAAAGAGCAAGTCAATTTTAGTAGAAAAGTTCTCTGTTATTCTCGTATTGAAATTAATTCTTTGAATCATTGCCCTTTGTGCGAATAAACTTAATAGGTGTTTCGAGTATGTTGACGATACATTCATATTGATGTTAAAATCTCCAATTATGATATTATTGTCTGATTCCTTGAGGTTTTCAGTCACGATTTCATCTAAAAACGTAATAAAGTCGGCGTCACTGCTACTCGGTGAGTGATAAAGTACACCAATTTGCCATTTTAACGCACATTTTTTGATTTTTATAATAATGCACCATATATTCATGGTAATGGCTATATTGCAGACTATACTAAACTCTAAATTTTCATGAACATACATCAAAACACCAACCGTATGTCTACTATGGGAATCGCAACGAATACATTTGTATGTCGGAATATTTAATTCGGTATCCATTATAAGATCAGTTGTGCATGTTTCTGCGCATAGTACAATGTTTGGTTTTTTTATTTCGACAAGCCTCTCCAGTTCAGTTTTGTTTGCTGTTATACTACAAATATTGAGATATATACATTCTAAGCTATGCACCCCACTACTTCGATTTTTGTACTTTTTATGCTTTGGTTGCTAATAAACAATCTTTTTTTCCTTGCGGATAATTTTTGCTGATATACAGGGCATGCTCTATCCATAGTATCATGGTTATCATCAAGCCCAAGATTCAGTTCCTTATTTGCCCTCATACAGTTGATACATTTCCTGACTGGTTCCTTATCGCATTGGGTATGTTTGTGTTCACCAAGACATTTTGTGCACACTTCCCTTTCTTTACAGTCACTGGCCTTATGATGAAGGCCTTTGCATTTAAAACAACACAGTACTTGGACTGCATCATACACTCTGCACCGTTCCCAGCCTACATTTATCCTTTCTGCAGCTAATATATTCGTGAAAGCTTCTACGTCCACTTCCAGTACTGCGTTGTAATACACATTCGAACCCTTTTTCTTTTCATACAGTTTTATAATTTTAATGTCGGTTTCAGAAAGACACGCATTTTGTCGTTTAATTCTCTGCGCCAGTTCTTCACTATCATATTTATAATTTATACCCGATACAACAACTGTCGGTTTCACTTTCTTAGGGATCTTAACCTCATAGGTATTTCCATAAGTGGAAAGTGCCTTCCAACGATTAGTTCTTTCATGGGTCGGGCGCTTCGGGATATTCATACCTGGGCATCTAATGTCGGGTTGAAAGTCAATGCGGAGAAGACGAATATGGTCTTGTTTACAAAGAGGTACAATGTCCCAAATTGGACCAGTCCTAAGTTAGGAGGGGTGACCTTACAGGAGAAACCTTGCACAAAATATCTAGGAATCATCCTAGACAGTAAGCTGTCATGGAAGCTCAACGTGGAGGAGAGGGTCAAGAAGGCCTCAACGGCACTCTATGCATGTAAGAGAATGCTGGGGTGTACGTGGGGCCTATCGCCCTCTCTTTCTCATTGGGTTTTTACAGAGATTGTAAGCCCTATTCTATACTATGGAGTTCTTGTTTGGTGGAAAGCCACACAAAAAACAACATACCTCAAAAAATTAGAGGGGGTATGCAGACAAATAGAGAGAATGAAAACGGAATAGACGTGTAAAATTTCGCTGACAAGAAATCGCACCTTTTTTGCTAATAAACTTTAATTTAAAACTTAAATTGTGCTTCAATTTAGTATTAATATAGTTCGCGTGCGTTTTAATAAACAAAGTTGGTTTGCTTTAGCTGCTTTTATTTGTTTAGCTAAAAATATCGTCAATCTAAAAAGTTTCATTTTCTGCTGCACCTGTTCTTCCTATATTGCAAATTTATATTTACATACAAATCTAAAATGTCAAAAGACAGAAGCGAAAGACAACAACACCGACAGCTGCTGAAGGCAAATGCTAATTTATCTTCGCCGAATACATTGACCACCACTCGGAATCCAGAGAGAAAGGTACAAGGTGAGCTGGCTACATATGAACTGCTTCTTAATATGTGAGAGGAGAAATTAAAGAAACATGAAGATAGCATAATCAAGAAAATCAACGAGTCTATGAAAAATTTGGAGGAGAGTGTTATGCAGAGAATAGGTGAGATTGTCGGTGAGTTAGCAAACACCAAACAGAGATTAACGAAAATTGAGGAAAGAGTAACTGGTGTAGAAAAAATATACACAGAACTGGAGGCACTCAAATGCAAAGCAAATGATATGCGTGAGCAGATCCAAGAATTTGAGGAAAAATCGGTCTCAGCCGATATTATTATTAAGCGAATACCATATGCTAAAGATGAATATATCAGCGAAATTTTCTCAAAGCTCGGTCGTGCCATAAATATCGAGCCTCCTACCAAACGCCAATTTTTTCGTATGCGCACAAACACTAACCACAAATCAACTTCAGTGCCTATTTTAATAAAACTAAACACAGCACATGACAGAATCTAACTGCTTAAAGCTATCGCTGCATTTTGCAAATCAAAAAAGAGAGCATTAACACTGTGATATTAATGAAGTTGGCTACGGAAAAATTTATGTTCATGAGAACTTAACTTTGCAAAACAGAGATGTAATGCGCCACGCAACGCAATTATAAAACAAAATGTACTTGCATTCATGGCGGAACGATACAAGGTGGCAGCATGGTGACATACCTCCAAACATAAATAAAAAATCCATGTACTTTGTTTTTGTAAATTCGATGGACAAATGTCAAAATCGTACTGCGCCGGAAGTTGATGTATCAAATCAAATAAAAAAAGTTTATAATCAGCTGTCCCATGCTGCCACCTTGTATCGTTTCGCCATGCTTGCATCTGTTTTTAGTATAAGAGGCAAAGTATATGTGAGAATGCAGCGGAGTGCAGAACCGAAGATAGTTAAGAGCAAGAATTATGTTGATGTGTTAGTCAGCGAAGCGAAACATGCAAAAGAAACGTCAAAAACATAATAAGAGCGAGCATATTTTTATATTTATTATTACTGTTTTACATAAGCAAGCTATCTTCTTCATATTCATTTTCTTGTATCTATTCCTTTCATATGTATGTATAAGCATGTATGCCCTTTACTTTGTTTTGATTTTAGTAATTCCTGTTATTGAAAGCTAGTTGCGTAAATTGTTATGAATAGTTCGAATGAGTTCTTGAGTACTGGCAATGATTGTTTGAGGGTTATCTTAAATATTGTAAGCAAAAATCATCCGGGATTGCAGCTCTGTCACATAAACGCTCGTAGCTTTAATACCCCTAAGCTTGATTACATGAACTTCATTCTGCAGGATTCAGAAATAGATATTTTATGTTTGACTGAGACCTGGTTTAGGGAAGATATTAGTGATAACATGTATGCATTAAATGGTTACAAAGTTAATAGGAACGATAGGAAAACGGGTGCCAGAGGCGGGGGTGTTGCCATATACTGCAAAGCAAATATTCCTCACAAAATAATTTTTAAGTCAAGTGTAGATTATCCTATTGAGTTTATTTTCTTAGAAGTTGAGAATGGGTTTAATAAATGCTTAATTATATAAAACATTTAAGCTAGATAATTTATTTTCGTAATTGGCCCAATTTTCGCACATGTATGAGCATATATTACTTTGTGGAGAATTCAACACGGATATACTCAACAATGACTCCCGATGTCTAAAATTAACGGATGACTTGAACTCCATAGGACTAGATGTCGTTAACAAATATCCTACGCGATTTTCACCCAATTGTAAACCTAGTTTGCTAGATTTGATGTGCACATCCAACAGTTCCGAAGTGCTCCATTATGACCAATTCTCCCTTGCTAGATTATCTAACCACGACATGTTGTTTATTTCATATAACATAGCCCAAAGTTGCACAAATAGAACACAATTCTACTACAGGGATTTTAAAGCAGTAATTCTTTCTGAGCTTGCATATGAGGCTAGTGTTTTGCATTGGAACGGTGTGTGGATCCTTCCTGATATTAATCAAAAACTAAATTTTTTTGTATCGCAAGTACTTTACTTGTTTGATAAATATGTTCCACTAAAGGAAGTCCAAACTGAAAGCAGGAAACAGCCATGGTTCACGAATCAAGTGTCGGCTATTAGAGCACACAATACGTTATATAGTCGTTGGAAGCGTGACCCTACGGAAACAGCTTGGGAGTTTTATCGCCAAGCCAGAAATAATGCTACACTGCTAATCAAGAATTCTAAAAGAGAATTTTATAAAACGAAGCTTGATACTGATTTGCCGGTTAAAAATCTGTGGTCAAAAATTAATTCGGGATGCGATTTAAATCCAGATGATATGAACAATTTCTTTCTACAGTCGTGCAAAACAAAAAATTACGGGAACTCCAAGATTGATGAAAATTTACTTCATACACCAGAAATTGATGAGGTCGATGTCATGAGAAGGTCGATGTCATGAGAAGTATGATTGCAATTAAATCGAATGCAGTTGGTGAGGATGGTGTTAGTCTTAGGTTTTTGAAACTGATAATGCAATGCATAGTGCCAACTCTGACTCACATAATTAATTTTTCAATTACAACGTCAACCTTTCCCGATTCTTGGAAAATAGCAAAAGTCATTCCTGTTGCTAAAAAACCGTCGGCTGCTGTCTCAACAGATTATCGTCCCATAAGTATATTGCCAGTCTTGTCAAAAGTCTGGGAGAAACTAGCGGCTGCCCAAATTACAAAATATCTTAATACAAACAGGCTCTTGAGCGAATTTCAGTCTGGTTACACACCCTTCCACAGTTGTAATACCGCCATGCTCAAAATTATCGAAGATATCCGCCCTGCCTATGACAGAGGTGAATTAACTGTGCTGGCGCTTTTGGATTTTTCCAAAGCTTTCGACACAGTGGATCACTATATTCTTTTACTAAAATTAAGCAAATACTACGGATTCCCTGATAGTTCCGTAAGATTGCTTGAAAGTTATCTTAGAGGTCGCTTACAGAAATTAGTGGTTGGAACTAGCTGCTCGGAGATGAAACGCCTTGATTCAAGGGTGCCACAGGGATCCATTCTCGGTCCAATACTATTTTCTATTTTTATTAATGATATGACCTATATTTCCAAGAGCGTATCGGTACATCTGTATGCTGATGATGCTCAGGTATATCTTTCTCGTCCGATCGGCCTATCTGATGATCTGGTGTGCAGAATGAATGAAGACCTTCAGCACATATCTTCATGGGCAAATGACAATAAATTAAATCTAAATGCTTCTAAGACCAAGGCTATGCTATGCGTATTCCCGGCAGCTCGTTACGACATTGCCTACTTTATCCGTGCAAGGCCTTGATATTAATTATGAGTCTGTGGTTACGAGCCTTAGATTTAAGTTGAACTCATACCTTGGATGCAAGGACCATGTAAACTATACCTTAAGCAAAATATACTACGTCCTAAGAAAGTTGTGGCATTCAGCAGATCTAATTCCAATTAATGTGAAATTGAAATTGGTGAGAACTCTTATAGTTCCACTGATATCCTTTGGGGGGATCGTTTTCGGCAATATTGACAGTGAGTCACTGAAAAAGCTGCAGCTAGCTTTAAACAGCTGCGCTCGATATATATTTTCTACGCGGAAATTTGATCATATATCACAGCTTTCCTCCAAGATACTTAATTGCAGTCTCGTTAGCTTTCTGAGTTATCGCAATTTGGGGTTCCTGCACGATTTAATCCATAAAAGGCAACCGGAACACCTCTTTAGAAATAAACGTTTTTCAAAATCCGACAACCTTATTGTTCCACGCTATAATTATCTTAAATCTTCCGGAACATTCTTTGTCAGTGCTATAAAATTATGGAACTCACTACCAAATGACATTAAAAATTAACGCAATAACAGGCGCTTTAAATTGGCTTTATCAGAATTTTTGCAAAATATACATGCATAATATCTTTTTTTTTAATTTTTCTCAATCAGATTTATTCTTTTATTTTTGTTTCTTTTTCTGTTTTATTTTTGTGCATTCATACAAATATACACACATAGAATAGTTGATAGTGTTAAGATTTAATTCTACGATTACTTTTAATAAACTACCTATTTAACATAATATATATTAAAAATAAATTTAGAAATTCGAAATATTGTATAAGATCCGAATGTTGATGTACGTTAAAAGACAATAGTCTCACCTGCACAAATTTATTAAAACTATTGAAACTATCGATGTTTAGCATTACGGGAGCTCTGAAAACAACCCCGACGGCTGCACTGTATGCCATTCTGCACATTCCACCTGTAGACCTGGTAGCAAAGAACAAAGCATTAACGACCGCAACCAGGCTCGGTGCTTCGGGGCAGCTTGAGCGCCGACCATATGGCCATAGTAGTATAGCGTCATCAATGACAAGACGAACAGACTACCTGATTTCCCGATTCGAGGGAGATCTTGAGGCCACAATAGAGGTGGACGGTCGACGCAAGGGTGCGCAAATGGCGGACAAGGCGATACATGTGTACATCGATGGTTCCAAAGTAGTGGAAGGAGTAGGGTCTGCGGTATACTGCGTTGATCCGGAAATAAGCAGATCCTACAGGCTGTCGGATTACTGTAGCGTTTTCCAAGCGGAAATATTAGCCGTAGACAAAGCAGTAGAAACCCCGGAAGAGAATAGCTTAAGCTGCAACCGTGTTAACTTTTATATTGACAGTGAAGCAGCAATTAAGGCAATAATCTCGCATAGCACAACATCTAAATGCGTGTTAGAGTGTAAGCAGTCTCTGCAGAGAATCGGGACAGGGAGAAGCATACATCTATATTGGGTCCCAGGGCATATCAGAATAGATGGTAATGAAAAAGCGGACGGACTAGCTAAAAAGTGCGCATCCCTTGAAGTTTGTTCCGTAGACGGGGCTGTAAAGTGTCGAAGATTATGTGTAGGTCTTACAACCTTAGACTAACACAGTTGCTTCTATCATTAAAAAGAGAGTACTGTAGACCCATGACGGGTATTCTGACTGGACACTGCCTTCTGGCGTCACATGCCTTTAAATTAGGCTTGGTCAGTGATAGCAGATGTAGGAAGTGCGGGTTGGAGGAGGAAACGATCGAGCACGTTCTGTGCTCGTGCCCTGCACTTGCCAGGCTAAGACTCCAGCTATTAGGAGTGATACAGCTGTCAGATCTAGAAGCAGCAAGTGGCTTAAGTCCTAGGAAGCTTCTAGTATTTTCCAAGAGGACGGAGTTATTTTATAACATAGGTCCTGGTTTTTGATAGGGTTTTTCAGTTTGGTCGTTAAAACAAACTTCTGGTAACACTACGGACTCAATCAGTCTATGTGAGGTCCTCATGTACCGGCCAGTTCAACCTAACCTAATCTATATTCATTCGAGATCCCTTTAAAAGCCTTCTTATAAAAGTGGGGGTGGTCCTAAACGGATTTAGTCCATTTTTTACTAGAAATAGTGAATTCGAGGCAATATCGCGAAATTAGGTTTTCGCGAATGCATTTTCTCGAACTCACCTCGAATTCTAGACGATATCGCGGAATTAGGTTTCTCGAATGCATTTTTTCGATGATAAGTGACTCGCCTACGAATTCGGATTCGCCGATCTATCGCCGCGAGCTATTGCCGTGATAGTATTTTCAGAGAAAGCGAGCTCGCCGCGAATTCGAGGCGAGTCCGTTGTGCTTATTGGTAACGTGCGTACGTACGTTAAACGTACGTACGTTTTCCAAACGTCGGTGAGTAACTGCAGTTTAAACCTAGCGTGTAATCGACGTATGATCGTTCGTCTGATAAAAAGCCGCAGCTGGAAGGAAATTATCATAAGGAATCTGTTTTTATTGGTTAGTTAGACAAAATATTGTTACTTTTCTCATTGAACGACTGCTAGTTTTTTCGAATTTCATACTATCACAGCACAGGGTTTCTCCAAAAATCCCGTTTGATAAAAAAATGACTTACGAGGGAGTCAGCTTGATGGCTGCTCTATTTTGCAAACGATTAATAATTCACGGAAAATTCTGTCATCAGTGAATTTTAATATTAATGAAATATATATCGATAATATTCAAAAAATTTAACAATCGCAAAGTACGTAAATATTTCTTTTTAGGGGCGGATTCTACACTCACGGCATTACCAGCTGCTTTCCCACGTTGGAAAAAAGAAATTTCTTGGTTAGCCCATAAAGAAAAAAATTGGGCGATTTGTACAAACTGCACTGAAGCGTGTAATAAAAACTTGGTACTAAACCTCGACTCACATGAACTTAAATCTAAAGAAACGTGGGTTGAGGCTGGATTTTCTTGCCGGAAACATGCAGCCGATCGACTTAGAAAACATTCTACTAGTGCTTTGCATTTTATGTGCACAGAATCTTTAAAAAATCAAAAATCAGTTAACGTTGTTCAGCAACTTTCCACCGCTACACATAAACAAATGATGGACCATAGTACAGCGTTAAAGATGCTTTTTAGCACGTTGAAGTTGTTGGGTAGGCAAGGCTTAGCGATTCGTGGGGCTGCAAATAACGAGGATTAAAATTTTATGACAATTCTACGAGCACGAGCCGAAGATGTGTCACAGTTGGAATCATGGCTGAAAATAACACAAAACAAGTGGTTGCATCATACGATACAAAATGAAATTTTAGAAATCATGGCGAACAAAATCATAAACAACTTGGAAGAAATCAGAAAAGCCGAATTCTATTCTATACTTTTAGACGAAACAGCCGATATATCAAGAATGGAGCAAATATCTATCTATTTCAGAATTGCCTCCCCAGATCTTCTATCTACGGAATATTTTATGGGGTTTTATTCTACAAAAGAGACGACAGCCGAGACATTATTTAATATAGTAAAATATGTCCTCGTACGTTTTCAACTGCCACTAGCCAAACTCAGAGGCCAATGCTATGATGGAGCAGTTAATGTATCTGGAAGAATCTCTGGCTTACAACAGCGAATACAGGAAGAAGAAGATCGAGCTATTTTTATACATTGCAACGCACATAATCTTAATCTAGCAGTTCAAGACGGCATTGAAAATGTCTTGGAAGCGAGGAAATTTATCGGAGTAATTAAGGACTTGATAAATTTTGTGCGTGACTCGCCAAAACGCATTGCACAATTCCAAGAACTTCAGGCCTCTGCCGAAGAAGAAAATTACAAAGATTTGCCTGCTTTAGCTGCTTACTGTCCTACGAGGTATAAATATATTTTGAGGTCTTTGTTATTATTTATGCGAGTTACAGAACTTGATTTTTCAACAGATGGGTCCTTCGAATAAAAGCTTTGAAGGCTGTAGCTGCCAACTACGAAACAGTGATGAAATTTTTCCAAAAGCTCACTGAAGATAGAGATGTTGACAGCATTATCGTGGCGAAGGCTTCGGGATTTCGTCATTCCATGGAGTCATTCAATTTTTTGTTCCTTTTAGTAACAATGATCGAAATTTTCGATCGTATCGAAATTCTCAACAAAAATCTACAGCACTCGGAGCTTTGTGTCGTCGATTCATATAAAAAGATAGAAATTGTTGCGGAAATTATGAAAAGTTTACGCGATTCCAAATTCACGAAGATTTGGCAAAATTGTAATGAAATGGCCAAAATTTTCGAAATTGAGGAAGCTCATTTACCAAGGAAACGAAAATTGCCAAAGCGTTTTCAAAATTCCAATTCTGATGGTCATGTTTTCGAATCTCCTGAAGATTATTACAAGAAAATTTATTGTGAAATTTTCGACCAAGTGTATTCTTCTTTGAAAAGTCAATTCGATACTGATTCAGCCAGATTTTTTAAATCTTTAGAGAGTTTCAAAAGAATTGCATCCTTTTATGGGGGACTTCAAAGATCCTGAACTTATAAGTGATAGATTTTTTTCATGAAATTTTACAGCGCGAAAAAATAAAGGTCGGCAATATTCGTGAAATCGTAAATTTTTTGAGAGAAAACAAATGTTATATGGATCTTATTCCGGAATTTCTGCGATTCATTCGATTGATAATTACGATTCCTGGATCAATGTGCTCCAATGAAAGGAGCTTCTCGGTTTTGCGTCGAATCAAAAATTATCTAAGGTCATCAACTGCGCAAAATAGACTAAATCATGTGGCAATAGCTATCATCCGGTGGCAAAATCCTGAGCCAGATAAATAATTTTGCATGTAAATGCAACAACAACGATTTGAGCCAGATAAATCCATATAGAAATCTGGTTCAATTTGTGAGCCAGATAATTTGTTAATTACTTCTTTTTAGGTTGGCAACGCGGCCTTTAATATACCTACTTTTTTCAAAAATAGATGTCGCTGCTTAGCCTCTCGCCGTATGAGTTAAATGAAAAACAGCGGCGACATCTGCCTATCACATTTCACGTGTGCGAAAATTTCACGACATCTGCTTCTCAAGTCTCTCAATGATCCCGAGCAGAGCCGGCCAAAAGTTGCACATTGTGCAATTGGAGTTCGTGTTTTCACACAGACACTAACGATGTGCGATCACGATCGTTTGCTTTCGCTTGTCACTCACTAAAATCAACAGGGAATGCAAAAGGAAAAGCCATGTTACTTTTTGTGCACATAATAAAAACAATATGCTGCAAGGTTAAAGTGACTTTTAATACGTTTTAGTTAGTATTATTAAGTTCCTTTGAACATACATATTAATATTGACGATTTAAATATTAATAATTAATAATAATTAATTAATTATTAATAAATATTGACAATTTAATATAAGTAACTTTTTATACGTTCTACTTAGTTTTATTAATTTTTATACATTTTTTTTTTATTGAATAACTTTATGTTTTGAAAATATATATTTCTATCTTTACATTTACTTTGTTTTATAGTTCTTTCTTAATGAAAAAGTGATTTTTTTAAGTAAATTTTGCATTGAAGAAACACCATACCTTCTTTTATAAAAAAGTTTTATCTGGCTAGCTCGACCTCCCTATGAATATAGGTAAATATTGTTAGGATTAGCTTGAAATCAAATAACCAGAGTCCTTTTTAATTTCGAACTTCACAGTCCACATTTTCTTTTAGCACACTGTGGGGAGTTGTCACTCAATTTTTACACACACTTATGCAATTGTTTTAGTATTTGTGTGGCCGGCTCTGATCCAGAGCATTCCCGTGAGAATTGAGCGTGAGCCGGAGCTGTAAAATTCACTTAAAGACGGCAAATGCTACATTCGCACTCAGAAGCAGTTGATAAGCTCAATTTGGATGAATTGATGAATGAGTTTATCAGTCGGAATTCGAAACGAACTGCTGTTTTTGCTATGTAATGATGCTTATATATAGTATGGCCTGTAAAAAAGCAAATAAATTTTTAAACCTACATGTATTTGTACTAGTTATTGATTCATGTTGTGAACTTGAAATACTCTTCTATTTCCTACTTTAAAGGACTGCAAAATTCTAATAATGGTAACGCAAAGGGTAAAAGCGGGAGGGGGAATCATATTTTTTCACTAACCACTCGGGCTGAGCGGTTGCCGCCTGCCCTGCTTGAAATACTCTTGACTATCTCAGTATCAATTGCTAGCTGCGAACGTTCATTCAGCAAATTAAAACTGATTTTGACATATTTACGATCAACGATGGGGCAAGATCGCCTAAGTGAACTAACATTATTAAGTGTGGAAAAAGAAAAATTTTAAATGATAAACTTTGATATTATTGATATATTTTCTTCCTCAAAGTCAAGCAAAATTTGCACATAGATATTAGTTTTACTAATGTATTATAATCATATTATTATTATATATGTTTTTGAGTCTACTTATAGACGATATCTTCAGCCCATGATAAAAATATGGGAAGGTAAAACCATTCTTTCTTCTCGGCGGCCATAATGGTTTTTTGATTTAATAAAAAATTTTAAAATCCCTCTTAAAAACTTTGTGGAAATGCCAAACCAAAGGATACAAACAAAAATTTTAGCGCACTTGACTTTTACAAATGCCCTATAAAAAATAAAAATAAAATAGATCGAAAATTCGGTATGAATTTTTTTTTAGTTCGGTTTTATAGTTTGTTTTTGTTTTTTTTTTAATTTATACGATTTAACCATGCATGGTCATAACTTGCTCATACCAGTATCCAGCTTGCTTCCATCCTTAGAGATGTTGCAGGTCTTTGCAGCTCGACGATTCACCTAGTCCAACTGGGGGATGGAGGTTGACACCTTTTCCCCCACTTTGGCGTTAAGTGAAACATCCCGATTTTGTTTTGATGACATGCCGAGAGCAGCGCACATATACATTTTCCTGTTTATCATCGACAGAACTAGGCGGCGTAGTCTTTTTCCCGTCCTTCCATGTATGGTTCTTCCTTTTGTTGTACAAATCCCTCGCCTGCGTTAGTGAGCTAGAACACTCAAGAAACTTTAAATAAAATCCTCTAACGGAGGTCAAAGGAATCGAGCAGTTTCAATATGGTTTTACCAAAATTTGCTACTACAGATTTTTGTTCCACATTACATACGAAGAGATGATTTGTGCTATACACCAGGTTGGGGCCATACATAGAGATCGAAGTTAGGACAGAGTAACGCGCTTATCCTTCGGAAGTGTGCATTGTTCTTCGGCGATGTCTGCAAAAGCGGGAGCCTGACGTTGAGGGAAATCACAGACTCTGAGTTCGTGTTGCTATGGATCATACTACACCAGATCTCCTCATAGGGCTTTTACAGTTGTCTTCTTATCTGCCTTAGAGGCGCAACTACATCAATCAATTGTCTCTTGGGATGCCTCGGTGCCTCGTCTTAAGAAGATATTCCGTGGCAGTTCTAAGTGGGAAATTTAGCAGCCCTACAACTTTCTCCGTTGCAGCGATTTGAGGAGTTTGATGCATCTTTGTGCATTGCAGGCAATTTTGGCTGCATTTGTATTGAAGCAGAGACTGTGTTCGAACGTTATAACCAAAAGTTTTTGGGGTTGCACAGTAGTAAAGTTATGCCATCGAAGTGGCTGTCCAGTTGTTGTGTTATGTGCAAGGTGCACGTCTTGAACAATATGCAAATATGTACATTAACTCAGTGCCAAGACCTGTGATGTGAAAAATTTTAAGAGACAAGGGATATATAAATGTTTATTTTGCAGCATAGTTTTCTTTTGTTGATTCCAATCTGTATTCGCAGAGCCGTGAAGATGTCGGACAAAACTAAATTCCTCCTCTAAGCCTTTCAACCCGCCGGGGAATGAAGCTCCCTCCGTTGTTGTCCTTCAGAAATGAGGGCAATGTTTCCTATATTTCAGGATGCAGTGAATGGGATACCGTTTTAGCAAATGTTGGCTTTGGGTTTGCGTATGTAGTTATCTGTGTTCGCTTTCTTATCGCCTCTCTAGAGCGCTCATCAATGTTTCGTAGTTGTTCCGCTCTCCCTCAGGAATAGTCTGTAGTGCAGCAACTTTATCTTCAGCATTCCAGTTGTTCACTGCTGCCGTTTTCTCAAATTTAAGGCTGAATACCTGGAGAGGAACAGAGCCATCAAAAGATGGAGTTTTTACCTTCTGATTGTTCGCTGAAATAGCTTGGCGATTGGTTGGACCATAATGAAAGGGGTGTTAGAGGCGTTGGTTCCACATTACATTTAAAGAGATGGTTGGTGTTATGTGGGGACACATTGCAAGCGGGGCATACATTTTGTATATCGGGGTTGATTCTGGATAGGTAAGAGTTTAACCTGCTACAGTATCCAGAACGAAGTTGGGCAAGAGTGACACGCGTTTCCCTGGGGAGTAGGCGTTCCTCTTCCACAAGTTTTGGGTACTTTTCTTTGAGTACTGGATTCACCGGGCAATTCCTGACATAAAGGTCCGACGCCTGTTTGTGGAGTTAACCAAGGATCTGCTTGTGTTTTTTTGCTTCCTCAAAATGCTTACGGAGATTACTCCTTAAGCCCCCGGTGGCGGTGTTGGCTCATCAATCAGATGTCTGTTTGGATGCCCAGGTTTCTGGGTATTCAACAGGAACTGTTTGGTTAGCATCTCATTTCTCTCCCTGATGGGGAGTATTCTCGCCTCATTTTGTAAATGGTGTTCTGGGGGCATAAGAAGACAGCCCGTGGCGATTCTGAGAGCAGTATTTTGGCAGGCCTGTAGCTTCTTCCAGTGGGTAATTTTTGGGCTTGGCGACCATATGGGTGACGCGTAGCACGTAAACGGCTGGCCAATTGCTTTGTATGTAGTAATGAGCGTTTCTTTATCTTTTCCCCAGGTACTGCGAGCAAGGGATTTGAGGATTTTATTACCGCTCTGGATTTTCGGAACAATTGCGGCTGCGTGCTCACCAAAATGTAGATCCTGATCAAACGTCACACCCAAGAGTTTGGGGTGTATGACAGTCGGTAGCGTAGTGCCATCGACGTGGATGTTCAAAATGGTCGACATTTGGGACGTCCATGTTGTAAATAAGGTCGCGGAAGATTTATTCGGTGATAACTCCAGGTTTCGCGAGGCGAAAAAACTGGAGAGATCAGGGAGGTAGCCGTTTATTCTGTTGCAGAGCTAATCGATCTGTGGACCTGGGCCTGTGACCATTATTGTGCAGTCATTGGCGTATGAAACGATAGTGACTCCATCTGGTGGTGAAGGTAGCTTAGATATGTAAAAATTAAACAAAAGTGGGAATAGGACACCACCCTGCGGCACCCCTTGTTTAATTCTTCTTCGTTTTGATGTTTCGTTTCTAAATTGCACCGATGCCTGCCGACCACCCAGATAATTTGCGGTCCACCTTTTAAGACATGGGGGAAGGGTAGACCCTTCCAGGTCTTGCAGTAACGTGCCATGGTTGACCGTATCAAAAGCTTTTGATAGGTCTAGCGCTACGAGTACTGTTCTATGGTGGGGGTTTTGATTTAAACCGCAATTTATCTGGGTGCTGAAGGCATTTAGCGCGGTGGTGGTGCTATGGAGTTTTCTGAAGCCATGCTGATGAGAGGCTAGCTGCAAATTTGCTTGGAAGTAGGGGAGCAAAATGGCTTCAAGCGTCTTTGCTACTGGCGATAGGAGAGATATCGGACGATACGACTCTCCTATGTTAGCTGGTTTCCCAGGCTTTAGTAGTGGGACCACCTTGGCCATTTTCCATTTTTTGGGTATGACAAAGGTGGAAAGAGAACAGGTTGAAGACATGTGCTAAGTATTTGAAACCCTCTTTCCCTAGGCTTTTGAGCATCGGCATGGCTATGCCGTCCGGGCCTACTGCTTTGGATGGTTTAGCATGACCAATGGCGTCTTCAACTTCTCTGGCGGTGATGGTAATTGGTGACGCGCTGAATTTATGTTTATGTGCGTGTCTGTTGGCCCTCCGTCTATCTTTGTCGACCGTAGAATGCATTACATATTGACGGCAGAAAGCGCTCGCGCATTTGTTCGACTCCGATAGCACTTTATCGCCGAAGGCGATGGAAACTTTGTCATTGCGCTTAGACGGATTCGATAGGGACTTTACGGTGGACCAAAGTTTACCCACACCGGCAGAGAGGTTACAACCTCTTAGGTGCTCCTCCCATTTCGCCCGCTTGTGTTCATCCACAAGCAATCTGATGCGTTGGTTTATGTCCTTTATTTGGGGGTCGCCTGGGTCGAGCTGTCTTATAAGGTCACGTGCTCTCGCTAAATTTGCGGCCTCCGCCGGAAAGTGGGGCCGGATTTCGGGAATTCTCCCGGCGGGAATGAAATGTGCCGAGGCGGATTCAATGACCTTACGGAAGGCACGCTCCCCTTGGCGGGCATCAGTCGGGATAGGGAGGGCAGCAAAGCTGCTGTCTGTTGCTGATTTATATTCTTCCCACTTTCCTTTTTTGAAGTTTATGAAAGTGCGTTTTTCGGTGACGATGAAGTCGGCGGTACGCTCGAACGAAATAAGTATGGGCAGGTGGTCGGATGCCAATGTTACCAGTTGACGCAGTTTACGAGTTCTGCGCTCACGATTGAGATATCTGGCGAGCTATGACAGCTTCCTACCATACGTGTGGGGGCGTCTCCGTTTATTGTGCAGAACGTCGTTTCATCTATTTGATTCGCCAACATCTCACCCCTACTGCCAGCCTGCAAGTTTGAATGGCACAGATCGTGATGGGCATTGAAATCACCTCAGATAATGCGATTATTGGCGGTGAGTAAGGCTCTGACATTAGGGCGGTATCCATTGGGGCAACAGGTGGCAGGAGGGATGAAGATGTTGATGATTTCTAGGTTTGCATCGCCTGACTGGACAAATAAATGATATTGCACAGAGTGGTGTATGATAAACGCGAGGCCACCTCCATTTCCGCTCTCGCGATCTTTTCTGCAGAGCATATCTTGCTGTGAGTTTAGTCTCTTGAATCGCAGCAATGCGGATGTTGTGCCGCTTCATGAAATCGACTATCTCCGTGATCTTCCCAGTTAATCCATTATAGTTTAACTGCAGAATTCGGAAGTGCAACGGGGCAGAGTCGTCACTCTGGGAGTAAGTGACGGGTGACTACGCCTGGATTGTGAAAGGCTAGGACGCAACTGCTGTTGTGGCCCTGGGACTGGACGTTCTTGGGTAAGCATTTGGGTACCCGGTGTATTTGGGTTTGCGGCCTGGCAACATGGCGCTATGAAACCCGTTGGGGGTTGCCGTCCCGGAGACCAGAACATTTAGGAAAGTGGCACCGTCCTAGGCAGGAGCTGCATTGGGCGAATGTCGCAAACGTGTATATTCTGTGCTGGCAAGCGGTGCAAAAGGAAGTAGGGACTAAGAGTTTGTTTCCCTGACCTAAACCATTGCTGTCGGAAAAGAGGAGGGAAGAAGACGGGGCCAGGGGCTGATGCTCGGCATTGCTCCTGACTCTACTACGGAGATTGTAGGTATGAGTGGGAGCGGGGTCAGGGGACGGACACGTATTGGATTCGATACCTTCCCGGAGCAGGAGTATATGGAGCATTCCCGCTGCAAGGAGTTGCCTGGAGGATGACAATTTGTGGGAGGGACGCAACAAATTTAATGGGGTTACACTGAAATGACAGTCCTTGCTGGGGAAAAATCCCGAGTCGCTCCGGTACATAGAACCGACTGCCTTGGGAAGCGTTTTGGAAGTGCTCGCCATGTCCAGTGCTTTCAACCAGACCAGCACCCTATAGAGCAGAATCGGTTTGACCACCATCTCATAAAGTCAGAGTACTACTCCTGGCGAGAGTCCCCATCTCTTTCCGATAGCCCTCCTGCAGCAGTACAAGGCAACCGCGGCCTTCCTGGCCCTATCTTCCACATTGGGTCTCCAGGACAGTTTCTTGTCCAAAACAATCCCCAATTATTTAACCCTCTCAGAAAGTACCAACGGTGCCCCTCCAATCGAGGGAGTTCTGAAATCGGGCATCTTATATCGCCTTATAGAAAGAACCGTGGAGTACTGTTAATCCTTACTTTTGTTTGCTGTTTTGGTAACATTGAGTTTAGTTGCGGTTTGAATAACTAAACATCAACAATACCTCCTAAAAATTAAATATCGGTTAACGTAAGAAATTTTAAATGTACAGCACAGAAATGAAAAAGATCAAATGGTGAAATTGCAAACTTGAGTCGAGCAACAGTACAGACCATTGTAAAAACTTTGAAAACTTTGTTCTACCGAAAACAAGAAGTGCAGTGGCCGAGGAAACGATCTAGCTGATACATCAGTTTTATTTAGAAAGAACTGGACAAATTCAAAAATTTCTGCTCCAAAATAAGCCAAAGATATAGCAAGCTCATCAGGTAATTGTGTCCATCCAAAGACAGTTCAAAGAGCTCTGAACAAGAACGTATTTCGCAGCATAACACCACGCAAAAAGCTTCTTATTTCTAAAAAAAAACATAAACTTGTATAGCCGCCACCATCGCAGTGTTATGGTTTGAGGAACTTTGGTGGCATCTGGAGTTGGTAGAATTGCATTTATTGAGAGTAATATAGCTCGTTTTTGATAAAAGTCTTTATTGGAATATATTTTGAAACAATTGGTTTATAAATTGGAGCTCGGTGCAGGTTAGATCCTTCACATATTGTTACGGATTGGCTGCTTTACCATGCTCCAACATAACTAAGGAGACCACCCCAAATCCCAGATATTATTAAGCATGTCTGGAAAATTTTAGAACGGAAAATTAAAAACACTCAGGTTTCTATCGCTGCTGTCCTCAAAAAACGCACCATGAAGCTTGGAACAGTATAACACCTGCAGAGTTAACAAATTGATAGGTCGCAAAAAAAAAGTGCAAAAGACCGCTCCTAAATATGAATCTTATAATGAGAGGGTTTCGAAAACTTTTTAAAATTTTTTTTATCCTTCGAAATACAGCCGAAATTGTTTTTTTTTTTTTGTATTGTAACTTGGTTATTTAACATACGATATTTGGAATTGATACGTCATTATTTTGGTATTGAAAGTTTGCATATTTGCTTTGAATGTCTTTTCGAGCTATGAAGTCATTTTCACATGATTGTGTCAGATAATCGGGGTTCCAAAAAATTACTTAGTACAACTAGTAAGCGATCTTCAACATAAAATTGGTGGTAGCATACTCCGCCTACCAGACAAGTTCCAGGCAAAGCAACATCAAACATTTTGGGAAAGTTTTTTCAATTAGGAAAAAGCTTTTCTAAGCAAAGTCGCCCTGAACAGTGGTTTGGCAAATACCCCGAGTGCATTTTTGTAATGAAAAGCTTCTTGAAGAGAAGTCTCGTCCCGCCAATTTGTAAGGAAAAATTAATAAATAATAGTTTAAAAATCTAAAAAAACACGCCTTTATAGCTAACCGAACTAAAAGATAGAAAATAATTTTCAATTAAAAAGAGTTTATATAACTGTAGTAGAAGGTCAAACAATCATTTATAGATAATCACCTCAAAATAAAATTATAGTAAAATTTAAGTTATTAACAGAATAACCTAATTCACAGTAAAAAGCGTGGGGTGCATTTGACTACATTTCATAACTTTCCTCTCAGATAGTTGCCAATAGAATGATTGTAACATTCAATATCAAGCACCCCACGCTTTTTTCTGTGAATTAAATTATTCTGTTAATAACTTAAATTTTACTATAATTTTATTTTGAGGTGATTAACTATAAATGATTGTTTGACCTTCTACTACTGTTATATAAACTCTTTTTAATTGAAAATGATTTTCTATCTTTTAGTTCGGTTAGCTATAAAAGCGTGTTTTTTAGTTTTTTTAAACTATTATTTATTTTTAATTTTTTAGTTCAAGTAATTTTAAAAGTTTTAGTCGAGAGTGATGAAACCGCGAAACGCCAGCGGTCCATGGATGAATCCAACCCCACGGCACCGAAAAGGGCCAAGACGCAGGGAGGCTGGACGCGGTCTTTCGCCGAAATTGCCAAGGGTCGGCAGATCATTGGCATTATAGACGAGAGCAGCGAAGATGGCAGGATCCCGAAACAACAGTGGAAGTGGATCGAGGCCGCACTCGCTATGGTGGCCGTTAAGGTTAATAAAGACAACCCTGGTCCACCGCCATCTTACACCGATGCAGGGTGGTTCCAGGGCAATGTCAAGCTAATTGCCTGTGACGACGCCAGGTCGCCGTCACGCTGATAGGGGTGGTATATCCGGGCGCGCGCCTCGGGGTAGTAGAGGCGCGTGATATCCCCTCACGACCAAGGGCTAGAGCCTGGGTTCCAGTGACGCCAACGGACCCAGCTGACATCCTGGAGCTGCTCCAGGAGTACAACCCGCCACAGGTTTGGAAGTCAACCCGGATAAAACCGAGCTTGTCCTGTTCACGAGGAGGTACAAAGTACCAAATCTTACACCGCCAAGAATTGGGGGTACGTTCTTAGCGTTTAGCGATCAAGTCAAGTATTTGGGAGTCATTCTGGATAGGAAGCTATTATGGAGTGACCATATAGTGGAGCGATCCAAGAAGGCAGCAGCAGAGCTGTTCACCTGCAAGAGGGCAATTGGCACCTCCTGGGGATTCTCCCCTAAGGTGACCTACTGGATTTACACAGCTATTGTGCGCCCGATTCGTCTTTATGGTGCCTTGGTCTGGTGGCCTGCACTAGCTAAAAGCACCTATCTTAAAATGCTTCAAAAGGTGCAACGGAGTTCGGAGCTCTGCATTACCGGGGCTCTCGGCTCCACTCTAGATTCATTAATAAAAGAATGCGTTTTCGCATTATGTGCAAGGTTTCAAATCTATGGTCATTTGGGGTGGTCATAAGTTCAATTGACCTTATGTCCGTTAACCTTATGTCACCCCACCATCACATTATTGCATTGTCATTTGTCTTAATACGTGTGCAAAGTTTCCATCAACCTTATTGCCATTCAAAGTGGTAATAAAGCCAATTGACCTTATGGCCGTTGACCTTATGTCACCAGACCATCACATTAATGTATTGTCATCGAGCCTTGATACGTGTGCAAAGCTTCAATCAAACTTGTGGCCATTCAAAGTGGTAATAAGGCCAATTGACCTTATGGCCGTTGACCTTATTTCACCGCACCATCACATTAATGTAATGTCATCGAGCCTTGATACGTGTGCTAAGTTTAATCAAACTTATGGCCTTCCAAAGTGGTAATAACGTCAATTGACCTTATGGCCGTTGACCTTATGTCACCACACCATCACATTAATGCATTATCATCGAGCCTTGATAAGTGTGCAAAGTTTCACTTAAACTTATGGCCATTCAAAGTTGCCAATTGACTTTATGGATGTTGACCTTATGTCACCGCACCATCACATTAATGCATTGTCATTGAGCCTTGATACGTGTGCAAAGTTTCAATCAAACTTATGGCGATTCAAAGTGGTAATAAGGCCAATTGACCTTATGGCCGTTGACCTTATGTCACCACACCACCACATTAATGCATTGTCATCGGTCCCTGATACATATGCAAAGTTTCAAATTAATCAGACTTCTAGAAACCGGTGAAAATTAAGCTCAAAGATTCCGTTACATACAGGCCAAGCTAATAAAAGCGTGTTAAAAAAAATGAGCTCGATGCAAATTGGAAGAGAAGGTCGGCCTAAATCTCTTAGGTAAATCTGGTCTTGTTTTTTTTATACCCAGAGTGCTTTGCACACAGAGTATATTAACTTTGATTGGATAACAGTTGGTTGTTATAGGTATAAAGGAATCGAGATAGATATAGACTTCCATATATCAAAATCATCAGTATCGAAAAAAAATTTGATTGAGCCATCTCCGTCCGTACGTCTCTCCGTTAACACGATAACTTGAGTAAATATTGAGATATCTTCACCAAATTTGGTACACGAGCTTATCTGGACCCAGAATAGATTGGTATTAAAAATGAGCGAAATGGGATGATAACCACGCCCACTTTTTATATATATAACATTTTTGAAAACACAAAAAACCTTATTATTTAGTAAATAATACACCTAGAGTGTTGAAATTTGACGTGTGGCAGTCCACATACTGAGACTCTTGATAAAAATTAAAAAAAAAATTTTTTAAATGGACGTGGCTTCGCCCACTTGTGATAAAATCAATTTTACAAATATTAATCATAAATCAAAAATCGTTAAACCTATCATAACAAAATTCGGCAGAGAGGTTGCCTTTACTTTAAGGAATGCTTTGAAGAAAAATTAAGGAAATCGGTTAAAGACCACGCCCACTTTTGTATAAAAGAATTTTAAAAGGGTCGTGGACGATTAAAATAAGCTATATCTTTGCAAACAATAGCTTTATATCAATGGTATTTCATTTCCCAAGTGTATTTATTACAATAAATAGGAAAAGCTTCAAGTTTTTAAAAATGGGCGTGGCACCGCCCCTTTTATGACTAAGCAATTTTCTATGTTTCGGGAGCTATAACTCGAAGAAAAATTTACGGGTCATAATAAAATTTGGAACACAAATTTTTCTATAGCAGGAAATATTTCTAGAAAAAATGGACGAGATCGGTTAATGACCACGCCCACTTTTATATAAAAGATTTTTAAAAGAGTCGTAGACGAAAATAATAAGCTATATCTTAGCGAAAAAGAGCTTTTTATCAATAGAATCTTACTTTCTAAATTGAATTATAACATTAAATTGGAAAACACTAAAATTTTGAAAATGGGTGTGGCACCGCCCCTTTTATGACTAAGCAATTTTCTATGTTTCGGGAGCCATAACTCGAAGAACAATTTCATTACGATATGTTACGTAATGAAATTGTGTACACATATTTTCCTTATGGCAGAAAATAATTCTAGTAAAAATGGACGGGATCGGTTAAAGACCACGGCAACTTAGATATAAAACAAGTTTAAAAGGGTCGTAGACTAGAATAATAAGCTATAACATAGCAAAAAAGAGCTTTGTACCAATATAATCTTACTTTCTAAATTAAATTATAACATTAAATTGGAAAACATACTGATTTATCGACCTTTTCTTCTTAACTTTCCAGTTTGCTGGCTCGAGGTCTATGTTTTTCTTGCAGAAACTAATAAAACACAAGTTTTTGCAAGAAAAACATAGACCTCGAGCCAGCAAACTGGAAAGTTAAATTGGAAAACACTAAAATGTTTGAAAATGGGTGTGGCACCGCCCCTTTTATGACTAAGCAATTTTCTATGTTTCGGGAGCCATAACTCGAAGAACAATTTCATTACGATATGTTACGTAATGAAATTGTGTACACATATTTTCATTATAGCAGAAAATATTTCTAGTAAAAAATGGACGGGATCGGTTAAAGACCACGGAAACTTAGATATAAAACAAGTTTAAAAGGGTCGTAGACTAGAATAATAAGCTATAACTTAGCAAAAAATAGTTTTGAACCAATGATATTTCACTTATCAAGTTATATTGTAAGAGGAAATGGGGAGATATTTTTCTTTTAAACGGGCGGTGCCACGTGTTATGTAGAAAAGTAATTTATCTGAAATGAAATGTACAATTGAAGCTCACGCTGGGGATATAATGTTCGGTTACACCCTAGCTCAGACGCCTTTACTTGTTTTTTTTTTAATCATGGCGCGAATCCAATCTTTTGCATTAATCGCGGCTTTCTAGTTTTGCCAACAAATTACCCATGTACTTTTCGTTAGTGACAGCACTTGCAGACTCACTCACAACACGCGATCGCTTACTTATCAGTAGATTGCACGTATTTTTATGGGGAAGGGTAGGTTGACGACACTGGCGCCATCTGACATGGAAAGGTAGCCAACTTGCAAACTTTTGTTGTAAGCAAAGCATAAGAAGAATAATTTGATATTTGCTTTGGCTAAGGGTGCTTGCACACTTGCAAGTAAAATTGTTTTTCCCACTCGTAACTTTTCTATCATTTTTCGCAATTAAAATAAGTATTTTTGTTGTATAGGGAGAATGTTTATAACAGTGCTTTGCGGAATTTTGTATGTGAATGGGCAAGGCGAAATAAACTTCAATTGCCAAGTCTGAAGTTTCTTCATCTTGATCAACGCAACATCTTGGCTGATTGTGATGAGGAGTTCCAAACCAACACGCAATAATTACAATCGAACAGTTTCGAGAAAATCAACAAAATGTAGTCGAAAAATGTAATGTCTTAGTACAAATCCAAAACTTGTATGTAAATTTTAAGTAAATTAGATCAATTATCCTTATACTTTTCATAAACTGTCTTGATGATATTGAAAAGGAGAATTATGTAGAAAACCGAAACAATTTTTAAGTGCACTTATGGCGTTTTGGTATGGAACTCATATAATCTTGATATTTCATGGCTGAGTGATACCCTTTTACTTTAATCTTGGAGTTTAATTTAGACAGCTCCTTGTTGTTTTTTAATTTTAGGTAATATCATCCAAACTTGGGAATGGAGAATTTGGTGGTTTAAAAGACCTCGTAACTAATGAAGCCATTAATGACCTAAAACCAACTATACAGAAATTGTCAGTGGCACAGAGAAAGCAACTTGAAATTAATAAAACGGACATATATTTTGCTTTCCCTTATCAAGTGGGCATATTATTTAACGAAGAACAAGAGAAAGTACAAAAACGTTGGGTGGAAATTACTATGGTTTTCCATGTTCTACGCGGACTAACAGAAATGCGAGATCGCGGTGAAGAAATTCCTTGGAACATGGGGTAAGATTTTACTTTATATTTTTCCAATAATATTATTCAATCAAATATGGGTGTTTTTTCTGTCCATGTATTATAAATGCTAGTGACTATATTGGCATAATGTAAAGAAAGAGTAACTATAATTTTAGTCCAAATGTGAATAAAGATCATATGTATATGACCGGGCCGGTCCCCATACAAAAGAAAGGTTTCGGAAATTTTCTTTTACATTTTTTTGCTCCTTCGAAATACGATATTGTTTTTTTTTTATTGCATCTCGGTTATTTGACACCCAATTTTTTTAATTAATACTTCATCGTTTTGGTCTTGGAAATCTGTATATTTGCCTTTAATGTCCTTTCGGGCTACGAATTCATATTCACATGACTAGGGCACCTAATTGGGTATTGTCCCTCCTAAGGTATCCTTTTTGTTTTACCAAACGAAAGTATTTCCAAACTCATGACATTTTTACTTTTTAACCAATACCCTAAGTCAATAAACAACGAGGTTATGGCACTTTTAATGTTATTTATAGGTATTGATCCTGACTTTTATTACATGCTTTTCAATATGTCCGTATTGAAAACAGTAAACATACTATGCACATACATATAGTATATATACTCTTAGCATCAGTAAGGCTAAAAGTTTACTTAGTGAAACTAGTAAGAGGTCTTCGTGTTGCAAGTTAGTCTGCAAACGCTGTTAGTGACGAAAAGCGCATGGGTAATTTTTTGGCAAACCTTAAGAAATTTTTAACCCTTATACACACGTAAGAGTATATCTCAAAGAACAATTGTCAATGTATAATATGTTAATTGTTTTTCATACGCACATACTAAATAACATGTAAAAAGAGTCAGGTTGATTAGTAGCTATAAAAAACAATAAAAAGTGCTCTAAAGAAGTGAAAACGACTTCAAAGTTCAAAAGGATTGTGGCAAATATTAGCATCACTATGCTGTTAGTAAATAATCACAATAAAAACATTAAAGCAAGCCACACACATACATAGAAGGCGACGAAGAATATCTCGCATACACATATGCAGTCATCAGCTAAGTGTTGTTAATCACACATACACACGCATATGGCTAGTAGAAAAGCATAAACTACAAATATACATGTATATAGCTGGTAACCAAGTATGAGACACAACTGTTCTCGAACAGTTTTACGCGAAATGACTAGACCTTACGAGAAATGGGTGAACGAGAAAACCGAGAGCTTAAAAGCAGTGCAAGCTGAGGAATGAATAATCAGTTTGATTTAAACGCGTTATTGTGAAGTGAAGTATAATTGTACTATTCTCAAAGTACTTTAATAAAGACCATTTTGCAATACTGAATATTGGAGTTATTTATTCAAGAGTTCAGCGATACGAACGTTAGCAGAAGGTGCATAATTATCAAAAATCCTCAGAATTCGTTACAATTGGTGTCAGAAGAGGAATTGTTGAATAAATTCCGAAGATTTTGAATACAACTTGAACATGTCGAAGTTAAGTGAATTAAAGATCCAGCAGCTCAAAAAGGATTTGGAAGCTCGCGGATTGAATACAACTGGCAACAAATCCGAGCTACAATCGCGACTACGGGAAGCTATGGAATCTGAAGGAATCGACGTTGATGAACAAGAGGAGAAGATAGATACTCCGAATCCATTGGCAAGTGTAGACACTAACGCAATACTAGCAGTGCTGAAGCAAATGTCTTTACAATTATCAACCGATATTTCAGCACAGCTCGAAGTACAGGAGGCACGTTTAACATCTCAACAGAAGACATATATGGCATCCCAACTGGAATCACAGGAGACACGCATAACAGCGAATATTGAAGCACAAGAAACGCGTATTTCAGAAATGTCGACACAGATTACATCAAAGATGGAAACACAACTGAAAGAACAAGAGACAAGCATAACAGTACAACTCGAAGCGCAAGAGCAGCGTATATCATCAAAAACGCAGTTTGAGGAAAAAATCGAGGCCGAGGTGGATGCTTTGAGAGGACGTATCCAGCAGCTGCTGTTTTAGCAAGCAATCCGAAGGTAAAAACTCCATCTTTTGCGGCTCTGTTCCTTTCCAGGTATTTAAGCTTCAATTTGAGAAGACGTCAGCAGTGAACAATTGGAATGCTGAAGATAAAGTTGCTGCACTGTTCGCGACATTTAAAGAGCCTGTTATGAAGCATTGATGGCCGCTGTCGAGAGACGTTGCGGAAGCGAACATAGCAAACAGATATGTCCAATTGAATTACAAGACCGCTACCAAATAGCGAATGAGACTTTGCAGGAGTTTGCGTTGGATGTTGAAAGGCTGGCCCATATAGCAAATGCGGACGCACCCGTGGAATACACCGAGAGGGGGTAAAATCCAGAGCTTTATAAATAGCATGCGGGACTTGCAAACGAAGCGAGCTACATACGCAAACCCAAAGCCAACGTTTGCTGTAACGGTATCCCATGCATTGACTCAGGAAACGGCCTCACTATTGAGTAAACCAGCATACAAAGCTCATCGTGTAGAAGTCGAAAGGCCAGATTTTGGAAGCACTGAACGGATCACAGCAGAAAAATGCCGGAGTTATGAAATATTTCAATTGCGGCAACCCAGGTCACATTGAACGTCATTGCAGCACCGGTCCTAATAGTTCCAACAATGTGGGTGGCCGTAAACGCAGAGCTGAAGGAGATGAGCAAATCTCCAAGTCTACTTAATCGTTAAACTAAAGCGAGTCAGCCGCAAGGAGCAGTTGCGTAGTGAGGTTTTCTTGTGCCCTGGGCAAAATATTTTTTTGGCGCCCACACTCCACCCTCCCCCCCCCCCCCCCCCCCCCTTTTATTACGAAAACAATATAATTTTATTATTAAATTATGGACCTTTTCGGCCGATTTTTTTGAAATAAAACAGTAGTTTATTTTATCTTCTACGCGTTTCGACGCATATTCGCGTCTTCTTCGGGAAGGCTTTAATAAATATACGAAAAACAAGACATTTGTAGTAATCTAATTACTTCATACATTGAAACAAATAACATTTTTTTCCATATTACACTTACTAAGTTAACAATTATTTAAATATCACATCTGGGTATAATCAATGCAAAATTGTTATATCTTAATATATAAAAATCACGTGTTACTATGTTTCACCGCGATGGACTCCTAAACTACTGAACCGATTTTGAATTTGTTTTGCACCCCGTGTGTAGGATTAGCCCCGGGCGCGGGGTTTCTGAGGGGCCCGCGAATTAGGGGTACTATGACATTTTTTTTAATTCAGGAGAGTCTTTAGTTGTTCCATGTGCAATTTTTAAGCCGAATTTCAAAAGCAACGAAAGTCTGCATTTCGTTTTAATATTATAGTGAAGTGTGAAAAATAAAAATCTATATATATAAAAAGAAAGGCTAAAATGTGTGTTAGTTGGTCGCCGGTGTTTGAAGAGATGGGTCGGTCGATTTTGTTCAAACTTTCACACAAGTTGCGTAAACCTCACTCACATAGGTTTGGTTGCGATCGACGTACAGGGTCTCGAGATATAGGCCGAAACGTGGACCCGAGTACCCCTAGAATGCGTTTATAGAATATGGATAACAAATGAAAGCTGTTGATGAGTGCTTTAGTAGAGGGTTATTTTCATACCCCTGGGTGACTAGGGTCTCGAGATATAGGCAAAAAAGTGAATGCTTAGACAGTGTTTATACAGTATGGATATCAAATGAAAGCTGTTGATGAGTGCTTTAGTACAGAGTAATATATTATCCAGAGACGGACTGGTACTGGGATTAGGATTAGGACTGAGACTGAGACTCGGAGTGGGACTGGGACTGGAATAAAATACATACCACCCTCTGGGGCAGGCAATAAGGGATGCAGAAGAATGAGAAGAAATTGAGAGAAGAGAAAAGAGAGAAGGAGAACAATATTGAGAAAGAGATAGAATGAGACGAAGATGGAGATAGATGAAGCGAAAAAGACGGATGCAGATAGGCCAAATTTAGGGCAGAACAACGTCTGCCAGGTCTTCTAGTATATATATAAAAAACACTGCACATCTTCTCTTGTACAGGCTCAAGCATTTTGTGTGATCGAAGTAGCATATGCGCAATTTATGTTGTCAACGTCTTCTTTAAAATGCATTGCTTTGTTAAATTGTTGTTGTATCCGTAACCCTTCTAGCATCATCCTTCTTGTTCTGTTCTCCGCATCCAATATTTTTGTTGTTAAAATCAGCTGTGTGGTTATTTTCTATCAGGTGTTGCGCTAATGCTGTAGTGTATTTGTTGTTTTTGGCATCTGATTTATGTTCGTTTACCCTTGTTTCAAGTGATCTTTTTGTTGTGCCAATGTAAACTTTTTTGCAGCTTTCCCCTTGTTTGCCTTTGCACTGTATTTCATACACTACGCTGTGTAGTTGTTCTTTATTAATTTTGTCCTTTGTTTTTGTGTATATGCTGCGAATTGTGTGATGCGGTTTGTGTGCGTAGCTTAAATTGTTGCTTTTGATAATTTTACATAAAGTGTTGTTGTCCGTTAGTTGAGGTACATATGTGACACCAATGTATATTTTGTTCTTCACTTTCTGTATTGTTATTGCAGTTTCTCACAATTATATATTTATTAAATCCTTCCTGAGAAGGACGCGAATATGCGTCGAAACGCGCAGAAGATAAAATAAACTACTGTTTTATTTCAAAAAAATTGGCCGAAAAGCTCCATAATTTAAAAATTAAACTTTACGACCTGGCCCAATATAAAATAATATAACTTTATATAATTTATTCAATAATTTGGGAAAAATTTAAACAACGCGACATCAGGACGGACAAGGCGACAGCTGTTTCGGTTATACCTTGTAAATCTCTTCAAAGCCTTTTCTCCCGGGAGTGGGAGTCGAACCCGCACTCCTACGATAGTTGAAATGGTTACAAACGCATTCAGCTACGGCATGCCTTAGTTGTTGTAAAGTTTTTCCCAATTGCCTTCTTTTGCATATATTCTTCTACACATCACATACATCGTATGTAATTATGTGTTGAAGTTATGCATGTTTGTAAGGCGGTTCCAGATAAACTTGGTATTGTTGGTGGTTTTGTTCTAGAACTACAACGAATTAACCAAATGTTGTCTGTTCGTTGGAGTTAATCGGGGATTGCCCGTATTGCTTCAAATGTATGAAAACATTTATTTCAAGGAATTTTTAATTTTATAATTTATTTAATAATTTGGGAAAAATTTAAACAACGTGACATCAGGACGGACAAGGTGACAGCTGTTTCGATTATTCCTTGTAAATCTCTTCAAAACCTTTTCTCCCGGGAGTGGGAGTCGAGCCCGTGGATTGAATACTACTGGCAATAAATCCGAGCTACAAACACGACCACGAGAGGCAATGGAATCGGAGAAATTAACGTGGAAGAGTATGTCTTTCATCTTGACGATGAGACAACAACAAAAATGGAGGAGAAAAATGAAACACCGCAGACAATGGTGAACACAGACTTCAATATGATATTAGCTGCAATATCTGCATAAACGTCCACAGTGTCTTTAAATCTGTAAGAACAGAAGACATATATGACATCCGAGATAGAAGCACAGAAGGCACGTAGTTCAGAAATGTCATCCCAGTTGGAATCCCAGGAGACACGCATAACATGCAGGATCGAAGCACAGGAAACACAAATTTCATCACAGCTGGAAGAACAAAAGACATATCGCATCTCTACTAAACGAACAAGAGACACGTATACCATTACAACTAGAAGCATAAGAGGCGCGTATATCATCAAAACTCGAAGCGTACATGGACGAAAAAATAATACAGTTTGAGGAAAAAATCGAGGCCGAGGTGGAAGCTATGAGAGGTTGTATACAGGAGTTGCAACTAAATCGCCCAGCTATTTCAGCGAGCAATCAGAAGGTAAAAACTCCATCTTTTGACGGCTCTGTTCCTTTCCAGGTATTGAGGCTTAAATTTGGGAAAACGGCAGCAGTGAACAACTGGAATGCTGAAGACAAAGTTACTGCACTACAGACTATTCCCGAGGGAGAGCGGAACAACGACGAAACATTGATGAGCGCTCTAGAGAGGCGATAAGAAAGCGAACACAGCTAACTACATACGCAAACCCAAAGCCAACATTTGCTGAAACGGTATCCCATTCACTGCATCCTGAAATATAGGAAACATTGCCCTGGTTGCTGAAGGACAGCAACGGAGGGAGCTTCATTCCCCGGCGGGTTGAAAGGTTTAGAGGAGGAATTTAGTTTTGTCCAACAGCTTCACGGCTCTGCGAATACAGACTGGAATCAACAAAAGAAAACTATGCTGCAAAATAAACATTTATATCCCTTGTACATACTTCCATATTGTTCAAGACGTGCACCTTGCACATAACACAACAACTGGACAGCCACTTCGATGGCTTAACTTTACTACTGTGCAACCCCAACAACTTTTGATTATGACGTTCGAACACAGTCTCTGCTTCAATACAAATGCAGCCAAAATTGCCGGCAATGCACAAAGATGCATCAAAATCCTCAAATCGCTGCAAAGTTGCAGGGCTGCCAAATTTCCCCCTTAGAACTGCCACGGAATATCTTCTTAAGACGAGGCACCGAGGCATCCCAAGAGACAATTGATTGATGTACTTGCGCCTCCAAGGCAGATAAGAAGACATCTGTATAAATACATCTGTATAATATGATATTAGCTGCAATATCTGCATAAACGTCCACAGTGTCTTTACATCCGTAAGAACCGAAGACATATATAACATCTGAGATGGAAGCACAGGAGGTACGTAGTTCGGAAATGTCATCCCAGTTGGAATCCCAGGAGACACGCATAACATACGCTTCCCAAGGCAGTCGGTTCTATGTACCGGAGCGACTCGGGATTTTTCCCGACCAAGGACTGTTATTTCAGTGTAACCCCATTTAATTTGTTGCGTCCCTCCCACAAATTGTCATCCTCCCAGCATCTCGTTGCAGCGGGACTGCTCCATATTCTCTTGCTCCGGGAAGGTATCGAATCCAATCCGGGTCCGTCTCCTGACCCCGGTCCTGAGAAATGGTTTTGCTGCATCTGCCGGAAAAGAATCTTTTTAGGACGTTCATACTCTGTTCAGTGTGTCTCGTGTAAGGGATGGTTGCATCGTACAGGTTGTTCTGGGCTTGATCCCAAAACCCGACATCCACGTAACTTTTATAAATCTTTAGGGATCCTTGCTGTTCACGTCCAAGGGCGTCCCGTAGTCTACGCCTTAGCGCCTCCACTACCTTCCAGCAGCCCAGCTGCTCAGCAAGCCACAACCAGTACCCGCTGCTGCTCGCACCCCGCGGCACCAACAACTCAAACAGCTGCTACCACTCATAACTACTATCTTCGTAGTAGATTTGGTAGCAATGCTGAGCATCAGCGCCTGTCCCAGTCTTCTCCCCCTCTTTTCCGGAAGCAATCGTGTAGGTCAGTGAAACAGACTCATAGTCCCTAACCCCGTTTGCACCGTTTGCCAGCACAGAATATATATGTTTGCGACATCCGCCCAAGGCAGGTGCCACTTTCCTAGATGTTCTGGTCTCCGCGACGGCAACCCCCCGACGGGTTTCATTGCGCCATGTTGCCAGGTACCCAAATGCTTGCCCAAGGACGCCCAGTCCGAGGGTCACAACAGCAGTTGCGTCCTGGCCTTCCTCAACCCAGGCGCAGTCACCCGTCACTTACTCCCAGAGTGACGACGTCTCCCCCTATGCATTTCAGAATTCTGCAGTTAAACTGTAATGGATTAACTGGGAAGATCACGGAGATAGTCGATTTCATGAAGCGGCACAACATCCGCATTGCTGCGATTCAAGAGACTAAACTCACAGCATGATCTGCACTGCAAACCTGTTCTGGGTATAATGTCCACAGAAAAGATGGCATGAGCGGAAATGGAGGCGGCCTCGCGTTTATCATACACCACTCTGTGCCATATCATATATATGATCCTGGCATCGACCGCAGGGTCAATGTCTTAGAACGTCAAGGCCTATCTGTCCGGTCAGGCGATGCAAACCTAGAAATCATCAACATCTACATCCCTCCTGCCACCTGTTGCCTCAGTGGATACCGCCCTAATATTAGCGCCTTACTCACTGGCAACAATCGCATTATCTTAGGCGACTTTAATGCCCATCACAATCTATGGCATTCAAACTTGCGGGCGGACAGTAGGGGTGAGATGTTGGCGGATCAAATAGAAGAAACGACGTTCTGCACAATAAACGGAGACGCCCCCACACGTATGGTAGGAAGCTGTCACAGTTCGCCGGATATCTCAATCGTGAGCGCAGAACTCGTAAACTGCGTCAACTGGCAGCCGATGGTAACATTGGCATCCGACCACCTGCCTATACTAATTTCGTTCGAGCGTACCGCCGACTTCATCGTTACAGAAAAACGGACTTTCATAAACTTTAAAAAAGGAAAGTGGGAGGAATACAAATCTTTTACAGACAACCTCTTTGCTGCCCTCCCTATCCCGACTGATGCCCGCCAAAGGGAGCGTGCTTTCCGCAAGGTCATTAAATCCGCTCGGCACGTTTCATTCCCGCCGGGAGAATTCCCGAAATTCGGCGCCACTTCCCGGCGGAGGCCGCAAATTTAGCGAGAGAACGTGACCTTATAAGACAGCTCGACCCAGGCGACCCCCAAATAAAGGACATAAACCAACGCATCAGATTGCTTGTGGATGAACACAAGCGGGCGAAATGGGAGGAGCACCTAAGAGGTTGTAACCTCTCTGCCGGTGTGGGTAAACTTTGGTCCACCGTAAAGTCCCTATCGAATCCGTCTAAGCGCAATGACAAAGTTTCCATCGCCTTCGGCGATAAAGTGCTATCGGAGTCGAACAAATGCGCGAGCGCTTTCTGCCGTCAATATGTAATGCATTCTACGGTCGACAAAGATAGACGGAGGGCCAACAGACACGCACATAAACATAAATTCAGCGCGTCACCAATTACCATCACCGCCAGAGAAGTTGAAGACGCCATTGGTCATGCTAAACCATCCAAAGCAGTAGGCCCGGACGGCATAGCCATGCCGATGCTCAAAAGCCTAGGGAAAGAGGGTTTCAAATACTTAGCACATGTCTTCAACCTGTTCTCTTTCCACCTTTGTCATACCCAAAAAATGGAAAATGGCCAAGGTGGTCCCACTACTAAAGCCTGGGAAACCAGCTAACATAGGAGAGTCGTATCGTCCGATATCTCTCCTATCGCCAGTAGCAAAGACGCTTGAAGCCATTTTGCTCCCCTACTTCCAAGCAAATTTGCAGCTAGCCTCTCATCAGCATGGCTTCAGAAAACTCCATAGCACCACCACCGCGCTAAATGCCTTCAGCACCCAGATAAATTGCGGTTTAAATCAAAACCCCCACCATAGAACAGTACTCGTAGCGCTAGACCTATCAAAAGCTTTTGATACGGTCAACCATGGCACGTTACTGCAAGACCTGGAAGGGTCTACCCTTCCCCCATGTCTTAAAAGGTGGACCGCAAATTATCTGGGTGGTCGGCAGGCATCGGTGCAATTTAGAAACGAAACATCAAAACGAAGAAGAATTAAACAAGGGGTGCCGCAGGGTGGTGTCCTATTCCCACTTTTGTTTAATTTTTACATATCTAAGCTACCTTCACCACCAGATGGAGTCACTATCGTTTCATACGCCAATGACTGCACAATAATGGTCACAGGCCCAGGTCCACAGATCGATTAGCTCTGCAACAGAATAAACGGCTACCTCCCTGATCTCTCCAGTTTTTTCGCCTCGCGAAACCTGGAGTTATCACCGAATAAATCTTCCGCGACCTTATTTACAACATGGACGTCCCAAATGTCGACCATTTTGAACATCCACGTCGATGGCACTACGCTACCGACTGTCATACACCCCAAACTCTTGGGTGTGACGTTTGATCAGGATCTACATTTTGGTGAGCACGCAGCCGCAATTGTTCCGAAAATCCAGAGCGGTAATAAAATCCTCAAATCCCTTGCTCGCAGTACCTGGGGAAAAGATAAAGAAACGCTCATTACTACATACAAAGCAATTGGCCAGCCGTTTACGTGCTACGCGTCACCCATATGGTCGCCAAGCCCAAAAATTACCCACTGGAAGAAGCTACAGGCCTGCCAAAATACTGCTCTCAGAATCGCCACGGGCTGTCTTCTTATGCCCCCAGAACACCATTTACAAAATGAGGCGAGAATACTCCCCATCAGGGAGAGAAATGAGATGCTAACCAAACAGTTCCTGTTGAATACCCAGAAACCTGGGCATCCAAACAGACATCTGATTGATGAGCCAACACCGCCACCGGGGGCTTAAGGAGTAATCTCCGTAAGCATTTTGAGGAAGCAAAAAAACACAAGCAGATCCTTGGTTAACTCCACAAACAGGCGTCGGACCTTTATGTCAGGAATTGCCCGGTGAATCCAGTACTCAAAGAAAAGTACCCAAAACTTGTGGAAGAGGAACGCCTACTCCCCAGGGAAACGCGTGTCACTCTTGCCCAACTTCGTTCTGGATACTGTAGCAGGTTAAACTCTTACCTATCCAGAATCAACCCCGATATACAAAATGTATGCCCCGCTTGCAATGTGTCCCCACATAACACCAACCATCTCTTTAAATGTAATGTGGAACCAACGCCTCTAACACCCCTTTCATTATGGTCCAACCAATCGCCAAGCTATTTCAGCGAACAATCAGAAGGTAAAAACTCCATCTTTTGATGGCTCTGTTCCTCTCCAGGTATTCAGCCTTAAATTTGAGAAAACGGCAGCAGTGAACAACTGGAATGCTGAAGATAAAGTTGCTGCACTACAGACTATTCCTGAGGGAGAGCGGAACAACTACGAAACATTGATGAGCGCTCTAGAGAGGCGATAAGAAAGCGAACACAGATAACTACATACGCAAACCCAAAGCCAACATTTGCTAAAACGGTATCCCATTCACTGCATCCTGAAATATAGGAAACATTGCCCTCATTTCTGAAGGACAACAACGGAGGGAGCTTCATTCCCCGGCGGGTTGAAAGGCTTAGAGGAGGAATTTAGTTTTGTCCGACATCTTCACGGCTCTGCGAATACAGATTGGAATCAACAAAAGAAAACTATGCTGCAAAATAAACATTTATATATCCCTTGTCTCTTAAAATTTTTCACATCACAGGTCTTGGCACTGAGTTAATGTACATATTTGCATATTGTTCAAGACGTGCACCTTGCACATAACACAACAACTGGACAGCCACTTCGATGGCATAACTTTACTACTGTGCAACCCCAAAAACTTTTGGTTATAACGTTCGAACACAGTCTCTGCTTCAATACAAATGCAGCCAAAATTGCCTGCAATGCACAAAGATGCATCAAACTCCTCAAATCGCTGCAACGGAGAAAGTTGTAGGGCTGCTAAATTTCCCACTTAGAACTGCCACGGAATATCTTCTTAAGACGAGGCACCGAGGCATCCCAAGAGACAATTGATTGATGTAGTTGCGCCTCTAAGGCAGATAAGAAGACAACTGTAAAAGCCCTATGAGGAGATCTGGTGTAGTATGATCCATAGCAACACGAACTCAGAGTCTGTGATTTCCCTCAACGTCAGGCTCCCGCTTTTGCAGACATCGCCGAAGAACAATGCACACTTCCGAAGGATAAGCGCGTTACTCTGTCCTAACTTCGATCTCTATGTATGGCCCCAACCTGGTGTATAGCACAAATCATCTCTTCGTATGTAATGTGGAACAAAAATCTGTAGTAGCAAATTTTGGTAAAACCATATTGAAACTGCTCGATTCCTTTGACCTCCGTTAGAGGATTTTATTTAAAGTTTCTTGAGTGTTCTAGCTCACTAACGCAGGCGAGGGATTTGTACAACAAAAGCGAAAAAATACAAGCAGGTCCTTGGTGAACAGGCGTCGGACCTTTATGCCGGGAATTGCCCGGTGAATCCAGTACTCAAAGAAAAGTATCCAGAACTCGCGGAAGAGGAACGCATACTCCCCAGGGAAACGCGTGTCACTCGTGCTCAACTTCGTTCTGGATACTGTAACAGGTTAAGCTCTTACCTATCCAGAATCAACCCCGACATACAAAATGTATGCCCAGCTTGCAATGTGTCCCCACATGACACCAACCATCTCTTTAATTGTAATGTGGAACCAACGCCTCTAACACCCCTTTCCTTATGGTCCACCCCTGTTGAAACAGCAAGTTTCCTTGGACTCCCGTTAGAGGATATTGATGACAATTTGTGATCGGTCGCGGCTGTTAGGTGGGGCGAAGCATTGCTACAACAACAACAACAACAGCGGCTTGCAGTACTTCAAAACATTTGGAAGGTCGTTAATGAACAGCAGAAACAGTACTGGACCAAGGTGGCTGCCTTGAGGAACACCAGAAGTAACATTTATAGCTTCTGACCTACAGTTATTAAATGAGCCGTTTATTTTGAAAGTGGCATAAGTCATTTCCAACTCATGGTCTTAAATGCATTGTTATTTTTGAACGAATGCATATTTAGATGGTTCTACAATTATAAAATAATAATAAGAATTGCGTCTTTTGGATATTGGACTATAACAAACTGGAGGCGAGGATAGATACAAACAAATTATCACTGAACCTAAACGACAGAAATGACTTATGCCACTTTCAAAATAAACGGCTCAAATATAACTGTTTGTTTTCTATCATCAAGTATGAAGATATCCAAGATAGAAACAAAGGCGGGAAGCCAAAACGAACGAGTTTGAACAGAAGAAGTGAATGGGAAACTTTATCAAAAGCTTTACTAAAATCAGTATAAATTACATCAATTTCGCTATTAACCTTAAATCCGTTCATCACATGAGTTGTGAACTCAAGCAAGTTAGTCACGGTTAATTTACCCGAGAAAAAACCATGTTGAGACAAGTCAATGATTGAGGATAATCTATGATCTAGTTGCTTTGTGACGATCGATTCAAAAAGTTTGGGAATAGCACTAAGCTTTGCTATTCCTCGGTAATTTGAAACCAATGATCTATTCCCATTTTTGATAAGTGGTATTATAAAAGACTCTCCACTTTCTGGGAAATATCTCTTGCTTTAGGAATGCGTTAAAAAGACATGTAAGAGGTTTATACAGGCAGCGCACGTTTTTAGCACAAGAGATGGAATTTCATCAGGTCCGCTAGAATAGGAAATTTTTAGGCCTTCCAGATGTCTTAGTACGTCTTCCGTATGAATATGAGGAACAAATGCTGAATTAAGCGAGGAGATTTTGAATGGATAGTTCAATGGCGGTGAGTCATAGCCAGTGGAGTAATTAGATTTAAAGAAGGTGGCAAACATATTGGCAATTTCATTGTCATCATTAGAACTTAGGTCGTTAAACTTCATTACGGTTGGAAACCTCTTAATTTTTCTTTTCGAGTTGACGAACGGATAAAACTACTTTGGATTAGAGGAAATTTTATGGTTAATCTTTTTTAAGTAATCCGCATAACATTTTCTCTGTAGTCTATTGTACTTACCTGTGGCGCAGAATAGAGTATGCCGCATAGTCACTTCTTGGTCCGGATAATTTGAATCTCTTAAAACAACGCGTTTTTCGATTTTTAAGATATTTGAGTTCTTTAGAGCTCCAAGCAGAAGTTGGAATTGCTGAAGAGGAGTTAGATATAGGTACGCATTTGTGAAATATCGCATACAAAGCATTGTTAAAGTGTGTACAACTCCATTCGACATCTCCATCGTAGGCGGGCCACGAAATTTTGGAAACCTCCTCAATAAGCACAGACAGATTAGCCTTCCTGACAAGAAACCGACCAGAAGACACATTCCTAATAGTTCTACGCTCCGGTGCATGGAGATAATCCAAGTATAAAGCCAAAGCCGGATGGTATACATCTTCGGGCAGAACTATTGGATCGCATCGACATCGAGTCATCTGAAAAAATTAAGTCTAAGCATTTACCAAAGTCATTATGAATCCTATTCAGTTGACAGAGGCTAATATCTGTAAAGGCATTTAGAAATTCGTAGAATATATCGCGAGATGATGTGGGAACTAACAAACCATCAAAAATATTCCAAGACACACAAGGCAAATTAAAATCACCAGCCACGATGACAGAATCAACAGACCTAGCCAAAGAGAATACCAACCTCACCAGGGAAGCATGTTTTATACATTTAGAAATATCTGACTGGGGCGGGATATATAATGCTAGAAAATATTTGTAAATAGAAGAGAGTTTTACTCTCACGCAAAGGAGCTCAACACCGTTAGAGTCTACGAAATACATTTCCTCCGCAGAGAACCTGGTAGGAACGGCAATCAACACGCCACCGCCCACTCTGTTTAGACGATCTTTCCTAAAGATTTCATAAGAATCCGATAAAATTTCAGAATTAAACACCGATGTTTTCAGCCATGTCTCGGTAAGAATCAGAGTGGTATTGTCTGACAAATTTAGAGGCAATTGCTCGTTAAGACAATTGTTTAGGAAATTAGTTAAGTCTACGACACTACAGGATTTTCTCCGGGCTTCGGAAAAAAACGGAAGGGTTTAAAGTTACGTTAGTAGGCCACAGCGCAGCGTTAAAAAGTTTGCTGTAGTCAGATGCATACACACGAATTTTAAATGAAACTCTCACCAGAGAGTTTACATCGACGGCTCTCTTAGTTAACTTGAAACAAGCTAATTTTGTGGAAGCAATGCCAAAGTGAAAAGAAATGTATTTAGCAATACTCTCTTCAGTAACTGATGGCCTAAAACATGAGACATGGGTCCACTTATATTTCACAAACACATCCAAATCAGCGTTGTCGCTAATGCCACTAACAAAAGCACGCGAATTACGATTTATCTCTCTTCCTGCATTCGTTACATGTTTGTGTAGCGATGTATTATTGAACGGCTCAGCTGCGTTGTTAGCAGCGCTAGCAGCGACATGAGCAAAAGAATGGGACGTAGCAGAGCACGATGTCGCAGTATTAGTTGTCGTAATGTAGTAGTTTTAAAATATGGGTACAGCCGTCCCTCGAGCAATATTCTTCCTTACTTAACCGAAAATAACTTACAAATCTGCAAAATAATTCCATTAGAAGCTCATCATTTGTCACTTAAACGTTTTCTTAGTTGTGGCTTGGTAATTGCAGGGGATTGGAGTCATCATGCGAATTTTTTCCGTTTTCTCGACATGTCAATTTTGTCACCAAAATTTTCGTCGTTGTAAAATAAATTTAATATTATTTAATTCATATCCATTTTGCTCTTAATAAAAAAATCACTTTTGCAAATGCTTGAATTTCCGCCACAAATTGATCGGCTGTTCATTTATCTGTCAAATCATCACTTTTTTAGGTTGGCAACATCAATTCAACTTCAACTGAAATAAGTTGTAATTCGTAATACCAAACAGGAGTTGAAACCAAATTTGGTTTCCCCGCAAAACTTATACGGCTGTGCAAAATGACGTTGAGCAACACCATCAGCTCAGTCAGAATTGGGAAGGACCTCTCCGAGCCGTTCGAAACTAAACGAGGTTTCAGACAGGGTGACCCCCTATCGTGCGATTTCTTTAATTTGATGCTGGAGAAAATTATACTAGCTGCAGAACTTAACCGCACTGGAACAATATACTATAAAAGCGTGCAATTACTGGCATATGCTGATGACATTGATATCATCGGCCTAAACACCCGCGCTGTTAGTTCTGCTTACTCCAAGCTGGAAAAAGAAGCGGTAAAGATGGGTTTGATGGTGAATGAGGACAAAACGAAGTACCTGCTGTCATCGAGCAAAGAGTCAGCGCATATGCGCCTTGGCAACCACGCTACTGTTGGCAGCCATAATTTCGAAATAGTAAAAGACTTCGTTTATTTGGGAACCAGCATCAACATTAGCAACAACATCAGCACTGAAATCCAGCGAAGAATCAATCTTGCCAATAAATGCTACTTTGGACTAGGTAGGCAATTGAAAAGTAAAGTCCTCTCTCGGCGAACGAAAATCATACTCTACAAGTCACTTATCGTACCCGTCCTGCTATATGGGGCAGAAGCATGGACCATGACAACAGCAGATGAAGCGGCTTTGGGAGTGTTCGAGAGAAAAGTTCTTCGAAAGATTTATGGACCTCTACGCGTTGGCGATGGCGAGTACCGAAGAAGATTTAATGATGAGCTGTACGAGCTATACGCAGACATCAACATAGTCCAGCGAATTAAAACGCAGCGGCTGCGCTGGCTAGGCCATGTTATGCGAATGAAAGATGATGCTCCGGCCAGGAAAGTGTTTCTATCGGAACCCGCCTATGGAAGCAGAGGTAGAGGGCGGCCCCCACTCCGTTGGAAGGACCAGGTGGAAAACGATTTAAACTCCCTTGGTGTGACCAATTGGCGCCGGTTGGCGGAGCGAAGGAGCGACTGGCGCGCCTTGTTGGACGGCCATAACCGTTTAGACGGTTAAGCGCCAATTAAGTAAGTAAGTAAGTAAGTAAACAGGAGTTGAGCTGTCTTGTTGTTGTTGTTGTTTTAGCAATGCTCGCCCCACTTAATAGCCGCGACCGATCACAAATTTTCATCAATATCCTCTAACGGGAGTCCAAGGAAACTTGCCGTTTCAACAGGGGTGGACCATAAGGAAAGGGGTGTTAGAGGCGTTGGTTCCACATTACAATTAAAGAGATGGTTGGTGTCATGTGGGGACACATTGCAAGCGGGGCATACATTTTGTATGTCGGGGTTGATTCTGGATAGGTAAGAGTTTAACCTGTTACAGTATCCAGAACGAAGTTGAGCAAGAGTGACACGCGTTTCCCTGGGGAGTATGCGTTCCTCTTCCGCGAGTTCTGGATATTTTTCTTCAAGTACTGGATTCACCGGGCAATTCCCGACATAAAGGTCCGACGCCTGTCTATGGAGTTCACCAAGGACCTGCTTGTGTTTTTTCGCTTCATACGGCTGGGTTCTCAGGTGCCGTATTTCCTCAAAATCCTTACGGAGATGACTCCTTAGGGCCCTAGGCGGTGCTGGTTCGTCAATCAGATGTCTGTTGGGATGCCCAGGTTTCTGGGTATTCAACAGAAACTGTTTGGTCAGCATCTCATTTCTCTCCCTGATGGGGAGTATTCTCGCTTCATTATGCAGATGGTGTTCTGGGTACATAAGAAGACAGCCCGTGGCGATTCTGAGAGCAGTATTTTGGCAGGCCTGTAGTTTCTTCCAGTGGGTGGTTTTTAGGCTTGGCGACCATATGGGTGACGCGTAGCACGTAATCGGCTGGCTAATTGCTTTGTATGTGGTCAAGAGCGTTTCTTTATCTTTTCCCCAGGTACTGCCAGCAAGGGATTTGAGGATTTTATTACGGCTCTGAATTCTCGGAACAATTGCAGTTGCGTGCGCACCAAAATGTAGATCCTGATTAAACGTCACACCCAAGATTTTGGGGTGTAGGACAGTCGGTAGCGTAGTGCCATCAACGTGGATGTTCAATATGGTCGACATTTGGGGCGTCCATGTTGTAAATAAGGTCGCGGTAGATTTAGTCGGTGACAATGCCAGGTTTCGCGAGGCAAAAAAACTGGAGAGATCAGGGAGATAGCCGTTTATTTTATTGCATAGCTCATCGATCTCTGGGCCTGGGCCTGTGGCCATTATTGTGCAGTCATCGGCGTAGGAAACGATTGTGACTCCTTCCGGTGGTGAAGGTAGCTTAGATATGTAGAAATTAAACAAAAGTGGGGATAGGACACCACCCTGTGGCACCCCTTGTTTAATTCTCCTTTGTTTTGATGTTTCGTTTTTGAATTGCACCGATGCCTGCCGACCACCCAGATAATTTGCGGTCCACCTTTTAAGACATGGGGGAAGGGTAGACCCTTCCAGGTCTTGCAGTAACGAGCCATGGTTGACCGTATCAAAAGCTTTTGATAGGTCTAGCGCTACGAGTACTGTTCTATGGTGGGGGTATTGATTCAAGCCGCAATTTATCTGGGTGCTAATGACATTTAGCGCGGAGGTAGTGCTATGGATTTTTCTGAAGCCATGCTGATGAGGGGCTAGCTGCAAATGTGCTTGGAAATAAGGGAGCAAAATGGCTTCAAGCGTCTTTGCCACTGGCGATAGGAGAGATATCGGACGATATGACTCACCTACGTTAACTGGTTTCCCAGGTTTTAGTAGCGGGACCACCTTGGCCATTTTCCATTTCTCGGGTATGACAAAGGTGGAAAGAGACAGGTTGAAGACATGCGCTAAATATTTGAAACCCTCTTTCCCTAGGTTTTTAAGCATCGGCATGGCTATGCCGTCTGGGCCCACTGCTTTGGATGGTTTAGCGCGACCAATGGCGTCCTCAACCTCTCTAGCGGTGATGGTGATTGGTGACGCGCTGAATTTGTGTTTATGTGCGTGTCTATTGGCTCTCCGTCTATCTTTGTCGACCGTAGGATGCATTATATATTGTCGGCAGAAAGCGCTCGCGCATTTTTTCGCATCCGACAGCACCTTATCGCCAAAGGCGATGGAAACTTTGTTGTTGTTATTATTGTTGTAGCAATGCTCGCCCCACCTAATAGCCGCGACCGATCACAAATTGTCGTCAATATCCTCTAACGGGAGTCCAAGGAAACTTGCCGTTTCAACAGGGGTGGACCATAAGGAAAGGGGTGTTAGAGGCGTTGGTTCCACACTACAATTAAAGAGATGGTTGGTGTCATGTGGGGACACATTGCAAGCGGGGCATACATTTTGTATGTCGGGGTTGATTCTGGATAGGTAAGAGTTTAACCTGTTACAGTATCCAGAACGAAGTTGAGCAAGAGTGACACGCGTTTCCCTGGGGAGTATGCGTTCCTCTTCCGCGAGTTCTGGATATTTTTCTTCAAGTACTGGATTCACCGGGCAATTCCCGACATAAAGGTCCGACGCCTGTCTATGGAGTTCACCAAGGACCTGCTTGTGTTTTTTCGCTTCATACGGCTGGGTTCTCAGGTGCCGTATTTCCTCAAAATGCTTACGGAGATGACTCCTTAGGCCCCTAGGCGGTGCTGGTTCGTCAATCAGATGTCTGTTGAGATGCCCAGGTTTCTGGGTATTCAACAGAAACTGTTTGGTCAGCATCTCATTTCTCTCCCTGATGGGGAGTATTCTCGCCTCATTATGCAGATGGTGTTCTGGGGACATAAGAAGACAGCCCGTGGCGATTCTGAGAGCAGTATTTTGGCAGGCCTGTAGTTTCTTCCAGTGGGTAGTTTTTAGGCTTGGCGACCATATGGGTGACGCGTAGCACGTAACCGGCTGGCTAATTGCTTTGTATGTGGTCATGAGCGTTTCTTTATCTTTTCCCCAGGTACTGCCAGCAAGGGATTTGAGGATTTTATTACGGCTCTGAATTCTGGGAACAATTGCGGTTGCGTGCGCACCAAAATGTAGATCCTGATCAAACGTCACACCCAAGATCTTGGGGTGTAGGACAGTCGGTAGCGTAGTGCCATCGACGTGGATGTTCAATATGGTCGACATTTGGGGCGTCCATGTTGTAAATAAGGTCGCAGAAGATATAGTCGGTGACAATGCCAGGTTTCGCGAGGCGAAAAAACTGGAGAGATCAGGGAGATAGCCGTTTATTTTATTGCATAGCTCATCGATCTCTGGGCCTGGGCCTGTGGCCATTATTGTGCAGTCATCGGCGTAGGAAACGATTGTGACTCCTTCCGGTGGTGAAGGTAGCTTAGATATGTAGAAATTAAACAAAAGTGGGGATAGGACACCACCCTGTGGCACCCCTTGTTTAATTCTCCTTGGTTTTGATGTTTCGTTTCTGAATGCACCGATGCCTGCCGACCACCCAGATAATTTGCGGTCCACCTTTTAAGACATGGGGGAAGGGTAAACCCTTCCAGGTCTTGCAGTAATGAGCCATGGTTGACCGTATCAAAGGCTTTTGATAGGTCTAGCGCTACGAGTACTGTTCTATGGTGGGGGTATTGATTCAAACCGCAATTTATCTGGGTGCTAATGATATTTAGCGCGGAGGTAGTGCTATAGAGTTTTCTGAAGCCATGCTGATGAGGGGCTAGCTGCAAATGTGCTTGGAAATAAGGGAGCAAAATGGCTTCAAGCGTCTTTGCCACTGGCGATAGGAGAGATATCGGACGATATGACTCACCTACGTTAGCTGGTTTCCCAGGCTTTAGTAGCGGGACCACCTTGGCCATTTTCCATTTCTCGGGTATGGCAAAGGTGGAGAGCGACAGGTTGAAGACATGCGCTAAATATTTGAAACCCTCTTTCCCTAGGTTTTTAAGCATCGGCATGGCTATGCCGTCTGAGCCCACTGCTTTGGATGGTTTAGCGCGACCAATGGCGTCCTCAACCTCTCTAGCGGTGATGGTGATTGGTGACGCGCTGAATTTGTGTATATGTGCGTGTCTATTGGCTCTCCGTCTATCTTTGTCGACCGTAGGATGCATTATATATTGTCGGCAGAAAGCGCTCGCGCATTTTTCCGCATCCGACAGCACCTTATCGCCAAAGGCGATGGAAACTTTGTCTTTGTGCTTAGTCGGATTCGATAGGGACTTTACGGTGGACCAAAGTTTACCTACACCGGTAGAGAGGTTACAACCTCTTAGGTGCTCTTCCCATTTCGCCCGCTTGTGTTCGTCCACAAGCAATCTGATGCGTTGGTTTATATCCCTTATTTGGGGGTCGCCTGGATCAAGCTGTCTTATAAGGTCGCGTTCCCTCGCTAAGCTCGCGCCTCCGCCGGGAAGTGGGGCCGGATTTCGGGAATTCTCCCGGCGGGAATGAAATGTGCCGAGGCGGATTCAATGACCTTACGGAAGGCACGCTCCCCTTGGCGGGCACCAGTCGGGATAGGGAGGGCAGCAAAGCTGCTGTCTGTTGCAGATTTATATTCTTCCCACTTTCCTTTTTTGAAGTTTATGAAAGTGCGTTTTTCGGTGACGATGAAGTCGGCGCTACGCTCGAACGAAATAAGTATGGGCAGGTGGTCGGATGCGAATGTTACCATCGGCTGCCAGTTGACGCAGTTTACGAGTTCTGCGCTCACGATTGAGATATCTGGCGAGCTATGACAGCTTCCTACCATACGTGTGGGGGCGTCTCCGTTTATTGTGCAGAACGTCGTTTCTTCTATTTGATCCGCCAACATCTCACCCCTACTGTCCGCCCGCAAGTTTGAATGCCATAGGTCGTGATGGGCATTGAAATCGCCTAAGATAATGCGATTGTTGCCAGTGAGTAAGGCCTCGATTTTAGGGCGGTATCCATTGGGGCAACAGGTGACAGAAGGGATGTAGATGTTGATGATTTCTAGATTTGCATCGCCTGACCGGACAGATAGGCCTTGACGTTCTAAGACATTGTCCCTGCGGTCGATGCCAGGATCAAATATATGATATTGCACAGAGTGGTGTATAATAAACGCGAGGCCGCCCTCATTTCCGCTCTCGCGGTCCTTCCTGTGGACATTATACCCAGAGCAGGTCTGCAATGCAGATCTTGCTGTGAGTTTAGTCTCTTGAATCGCAGCAATGCGGATGTTGTGCCGCTTCATGAAATCGACTATCTCCGTAATCTTCATTACTGCTGGGAGGATGACAATTTGTGGGAGGGACGAAACAAATTAAATGGGGTCACACTGAAATGACAGTCCTTGGTCGGGAAAAATCCCGAGTCGCTCCGGTACATAGAACCGACTGCCTTGGGAAGCGTTCAGCTGTCTTCAAGTTGAGATGTTTTAATTAATTAAAGCTGTCTTCAAGTTGAGTTGTTTTAATTACAACCCAACTAAGTTGAGTTGTAAACCGTAATAGAGGCAAGTGAGAAAGAAGAGAGGGAAAAGACGGAGGAAGAAAAAGCAGCAGAAACACTGACACGCAGAGAGAGGGGTCAGCAGAAAGAAAAAAAAAACAAAGTTAGGGCAGAACAACGTCTACCGGGTTTGCTAGTTATATATAGTAAACCTATCATTGAACCACACTTTGTGTATTGCCCAATCCATCTTATTCACAATAGCCATCATCCGGTGGCAAAATCCTGAGCCAGATAAATAATTTTGCATGTAAATGCAACAACAACGATTTGAGCCAGATAAATCTATTTGTGAGCCAGATAATTTGTTCATTACTCCTTTTTAGTTTGGCAACGCTGCTTTTAATAAACCTACTTTTTCAAAAATAGATGTCGCTGCTTAGCCTTTCGCCGTATGAGTTAAATGAAAAACAGCGGTGACATCTGCCTATCACATTTCTCGCGAAAATTTCACGCCATCTGCTTTTCAAGTCTCTCAATGATCCAGAGCATTCCCATAGTACAGGTTTACAAGTATGATATGTATGAGAAGGAAACGATTCCTTTCTCTTTCTAACACACTGCCGTTTGACACTTCGGTCAGTGTCAAACTATTGTGGAACTCAGTGGAACCGGCGTGGAACATACGTTTGACACTGAACGAAGTGTCAAAATTACCGGGGTTGCCGTCGTGGAAAGCGGCGCAGGGAAATAAAAAAAGGAGCGGAATATCAGATATGGGTTGCTGGGTTGGTAAATTTTTTTGAACGAATTTAGTATGAAAATATAGTTTACCTATATGGGTCCTACAGAAAATTATACAAAAGTCTTCAATTGGGGTATCTGAGGACGCGTACTTATTCCAGTATTAAGAATACAAACACGGGTGCCAAGTTTTTCTACCCGTTCAATAGTTCTCCGTGAAAAACAGTTTGAAACCGAGGTCGACTGCAATAACCCGTCCAAAAATGTGGAAAGAGAAATGAAAATACTCGTTTTGTTCTGTTATCAATAGTCCAAAGGCGAAAAAGTATTCGAATTATTGGAAGCGAGGCAAAAACGCGTCTATTAATACCTCCCCCCGACGGTTTTAGTCGTGTTTTAGCAATCGTCCCCGGTAATATGGATTTTAAAGAGAGATGTATTAAGTGCTCGTTTCGAAGTAACTAAGGATATTTCCTTGTAATTTTACAATAAAAGTTTTCGTTAGCAACTACTACACTTTTCTTGGACCTAAAAAGTACAACAGTGTCAAATAGCATCCACAAAAAAAAACGAACAAGAACAAGCATTTTATCAGGCGAGCTTGGCTGTGTACGTGCGTGCTGCTACATATCCTACTTGTACACCTTTACAATGGAGCATTCCCGTGAGAATCGAGCGTGAGCCGGAGCTGTAAAACTCACTGGATGACGGCAAATATCAATAAAGGAAACTGATAAACTACAAACGCTTTAAAACAGATGTATGAGGTTTATTCCTAAAAAACGTAGAGATACTAGAACGGGTGATATGTTGAAAAGATTGAACTGGTTGAGTGCAAACAAAACATTTACTTTTACACCATGAAGTTGATAAAACATGGGAATGTACCTGAGTATTTAAGTAATAACGTAGTTCTAGTGCAGCAAACACATAATATAAATACTGGAAGGAGACAATTTCAAATTGCCGCTGCTTAGAACAGAAATAGATACGCAAAATATTTATTACAAAGGCCTATAGGGCTTCAATGAACTCCCATTGGATATAAAAAACGAAAATTATTTGGGCTATTTACATGCGCGTGCTTATCAGGTTATCTGCTTATATGGTTATATTGTACTTCCAAATGTGCAATTATAAATTTTCTAAACTTAAAAGCTATTGGCGCATAGTCATAGTCAAACTAAAATAGGTTTCAAATTTAGTTGCAGCTTTTTGACATAATTTTCTATGAGCTATCTGTCAAAAAAGCTGCAACTAAATTTGAAACCTATTTTAGTTTGGGTATGACTAAACGCCATTACGTTTTGTTTGTTTTTGTAAGCTTAATTAGAAGCAAAATAAAAGAACCAATATTGATTCGACTTTTTAGAAAAAAAAATTTCCTTTCGAACTGTGACAAGTATCCTTCAATTGACCAGTGCTCTGGGGATCGTTTCACAAAACATACAAGTGAATTTATTCTGAAAAGAAAAAATTTTGTCAGAACACATTGAAGTGTATTACAATACGTGCATTTTTGTGAAACGTGCCCCTGGACAGTATGGATCTTCAAAGTCACATATTCCTTTGAGGGTAGTATTCTACAAGACGGTGCACCACATAATTTTTATCAAAAATTATCAAAAGGATATCAAAAGACGCGTTTCGATCACCGATTTTATAATCCAACAGCGTAAATTAAAAATTCTGTTCTTGTCGAAAGCTATTTGCAAAACAGGGGAAAATTACCCCGAGATGATCGCACTTTCATCAATTTCAAAAAAAGGAAAGTGGGAAGATTACAAAACCTTTACAGGCAATCGCTTTGCTGCCCTCCCTATCCCAATTAAGTACAATGACAAAATATCCATCGCCTTAGACGATAAATTGCTGTGGGATGGGAAAAAATGCGCGAGAGCTTTTTACCGACAATATGTAATGCATTCTACGGTTGACAAAACCAGACGGCGGGCCAACAGACGCGCCCATAAGAATAAACACAGCGCGTCCCCAATTACCATCATCGGCAAAGATGTTGAAGATGCCATCGTTCATGCTAAACCATCTTAAGTAGTAGGCCCAGACGGAAAAGCCATGCCGATGTTTAAAAAATTTGGCAAAGAGGGCTTTAACTATCTAGCGCATGCCATCAACCTGTCCCTGTCCACCTTCGTCATCCCCGAATCATCATCATCCTCTTTTAAAGCCTGGGAAACCAGCTAACATAAAGAATCTTATCGTCCGATATCTCTCCTATAGCCAGTAGCCAAGACAAATTCTGCTTCCATATTTCCTGCAAATTTGGGCCTTGCCAATCATCAGCGAGGCTTTCGAAAACTACATAGCACTACCACCGCGCTAAATGCCATTAACACGAAGATAAATTGCGAATTTAATCAAAACCCCGGTGTTGATTATGGTCGGTGTTGATTCTGGATAGGTAAGAGTTTAACCTGTTACAGAACACAGATCGAAGTTGAGCTAGAGTGACGCGCGTTTCTCTCGGGAGAGTGCGTTCCTCCTCTGCTAGTTTTGGGTATTGTTCTTTGAGTACAGGATTCACCGAGCAATTCCCGGCATAGAGATCCGATGCCTGTTTGTGGATTTCACTGAGGACCTGATTGTCTTTTTTAGCTTAATACGGCTGTGTTTTCAGGTGCACGATTTCCTCATAATGCGTACGGAGATGACTCCTTAATCCCCTGGGCGATGTAGGCTCATTAATCAGATATTTGTTGGGATATCCAGGTTTCTGGGTATTCAACAGAAACTGTTTGGTTAGCATTTCATTCCTCTCCATAATGGGGAGTATTCTCACCTCATTATGTAAATGGTGTTCTGGGGACATAAGAATACAGCCCGTGGCGGTTCTGAGGGCGGTAGTTTGGCAGCCCTGTACCTTCTTCCAGTGAGTATTCTTTAGGTTTTCCGACCATTTCGGGGACGCGTATCATGCAATCAGCTGACCAATTGCTTTGTAAGTGGTAATGAGCGTTTCTTTATCTTTACCCAAGTACTGCCAGCACGAGATTTGAGGATTTTAATGCGGCTCTGGATTTTCGGTACAATTGCGGTTACCTGCTCGCCAAAACGTATATCCTGATCGAACGTCACATCCAATATTTTTGGGTGTAAGGCTGTCGATGTGGATGTCCACAGGTCGACATTTGCCGGCTCCATGTTTTAAATAAGGTCGATGATAATGTCAGGTTTCGCGAGGCGAAAAAAGTGGAGAGATGAGGGAGATAGCCGTTTATTATATTACAAAGCTCATCGATGTGTGGGCCTGGACCTGTGGCCATTATTGTGCAGTCATCGGCGTAGGATACAATGGTGACTCCTTCTGGTGGCGAAGGTAACATAGGAGATTCGTATCGCCCGATATCTCTCCTATCGCCAGTAGCCAAGACACTTGAACCCATTCTGCTTCCCTACTTTAATGGAAATTTGCAACTGGCGAATCATCAGCATGACTTCAGAAAACTACATAGCACAACCACCGCGCTAAATGCCATTAGTACTCAGATAAATTGCGGATTAAGTCAAAACCCCCACCATAGGACAGTACTCGTTCCGTTAGACCTGTCATCGTTGATCGTTTTGATACGATCAACCATGGCACGTTACTGCAAGACCTGGAAGAGTCTACCCTTCCCCTCAAGTCTTAAAAGCTGAACCGTAAATTATCTTTCTAGTCGGCAGTCATAGGTGCAATTCAGGAACGCAACATCCAAACCAATAAGAATAAAACAAGGGGTGCCACAGGGTGGTGTGCTATCCCCACTTCTGTTTAACTTCTACATACCAAAGCTACCTTCACCACCAGAAGGAGTCACTATCGTTTCCTACGCTGATGACTGGACAATAATGGCCACAGGCCCAGGCCCACAGATCGACGAGCTTTGCTACAAAACAAACTGCAAACATTGTCACCGACTAAATCATCGGCGACCTTATTTACAACATGGGCGTCCCAAATGTCTACCATTTTGAACATCCACGTCAATGGCACTACGCTACCGACTGTCTTACACCCCAAAATCTTGGGTGTGACGTTTGATCAGGATCTACATTTTGGTGAGCATGCAGCCGCAATTGTACTGAAAATCCAGACCCGCAATAAAATTCTCAAATTTCTTGCTGGAAGTACTTGGGGTAAATATAAAGAAACTCTCATTACCACTTACAAAGGAATTGGCCAGCCGATTGCATGCTACCCGTCCCCGATATGGTCGCCAAGCCTAAAGACTACTCACTGGAAGAAGCTACTGGCCAGCCAAAATATCTCCCTCAGAACCGCCACGGGTTGTCTTCGTATATCTCCAGAACACCATATACATAAAATACTTTCGTTGCGCGCGGACGTGTTTTTAATCGCTCTTGTTTCGTCTTAATGTTTGTTTCAACTTATTACAATGGACAATTTTTGTGGAAAGTGTAACAGACGGTTTTCGAGAACTCTCGATGGTGATATAATACCGTGGAATGGATTCTGTAAAAAAACATTCCATAGAGCCTTTAGTAAAGACATCTCTGATTATACTTACTTACTTACTTAATTGGCGCTTAACCGTCTAAACGGTTATGGCCGTCCAACAAGGTGCGCCAGTCGCTCCTTCGCTCCGCCAACCGGCGCCAATTGGTCACACCAAGGGAGTTTATATCGTTTTCCACCTGGTCCTTCCAACGGAGTGGGGGCGCCCTCTACCTCTGCTTCCATAGGCGGGTTCCGATAGAAATACTTTCTTGGCCGGAGCATCATCTTTCATTCGCATAACATGGCCTAGCCAGCGTAGCCGCTGCGTTTTAATCCGCTGTACTATGTTGATGTCTGCGTATAGCTCGTACAGCTCATCATTAAATCTTCTTCGGTACTCGCCATCGCCAACGCGTAGAGGTCCATAAATCTTTCGAAGAACTTTTCTCTCGAACACTCCCAAACCCGCTTCATCTGCTGTTGTCATGGTCCATGCTTCTGCCCCATATAGCAGGACGGGTACGATAAGTGACTTGTAGAGTATGATTTTCGTTCGCCGAGAGAGGACTTTACTTTTCAATTGCCTACCTAGTCCAAAGTAGCATTTATTGGCAAGATTGATTCTTCGCTGGATTTCAGTGCTGATGTTGTTGCTAGTGTTGATGCTGGTTCCCAAATAAACGAAGTCTTTTACTATTTCGAAATTATGGCTGCCAACAGTAGCGTGGTTGCCAAGGCGCATATGCGCTGACTCTTTGCTCGATGACAGCAGGTACTTCGTTTTGTCCTCATTCTCATCATCTACATATACAATGTCACCTGCTATATCCTCACATAAATCTAACACCGCGTCTACTTCTACATTTTCACCGCCAGCTAAAAATAATAATAAAAAACCAAAGGCATCTACTTCTACATCTACACCATCTGCAAAAAACAATAATATTGCAAAATCAGCAAACAAATCGGAATCAATTGCAGCTTCGCACTCTGCAGTCAAAGTGAGTCGTGGTAATGCTATCAACTCTAATTCCACAGTTGTTGCTAACATTACGACAACTAATACAGCGACATCGTGCTCTGCTACTCCCCATTCTTTTCCTCATGTCGCTGCTAGCGCTGCTAACCAGGGGCTGAAACTGTTATTCCTTTTATAATATAAGTCCTTGCAAAACTATTAATTTTGGACTTTAAATATATTTGGATCAAGATAAAAATTATTTTCGGATTTTTATTTTTTGAGTCCGATAGAACTAGTTAAACTCGGACTTTTAAAAATAAAAGTCCCGAAATAAAAGTTAAATCAAGACTTTTATTTTTTAAGGCCGAAATAAAAGTCCCGCTTGATAACAAAAAAACGGCTTATCCGAAATAAATTTTTTTTTTTGAAAGTCCGAGTGTAACTAGTTCTATCGGACTCAAAAAATAAAAATACAGATTTTATGGAAAAAGTTCGAGAAAAAAGGATGCATGATTCGGCATGATATTGTTATTGCTGGGATACCTGGGAACTCAAACATTTTTACCTAGGACAATATTTTGACCAGAACTTTGTCGACTCCGAAAAAAAAAATAATTAATATTTTCCGTCCCTGCTGCTAACATCGCAGCTGAGCCGACGAATAATAATTTGTTACACAGAAAATTAATGAATGCAGAAAAAGAGTCAAATCGTAATTCGCGTTCTTTTGTTAGTGGCATTAATGACAATGCTGATTTGGATGTGTTTGTGAAATATAAGTGGATCCATGTTTCACACTTTAGGCCGTCAGTTACTGAAGTGAGTATTGCTAAATACTGTTACGAATTTTGGGAAATTCCGCTTATTTGCAACCTTCTACTAACGTTCGAATCACTAAACTGTTGAATAAATAACTCCACTATTCAATAATGCAAAATGGCCTTTATTAAAGTACTTCACAATAACAATTCTACTTCTCAACAGATAGCGTGCTAAAACCAAACTGATTACTGCCTACTCAGCTTTAACTCCTTTTATACTCTGTAATGTCTCGTTCGCATACTTCTAGGCGTTTCTATTTCTAGAATTTACTACTCTTTTACCAGCTATAAATTTCTCAGCTATAACTACAGATGCACCATTATTATAGCTTCTCGCATAGCCCATGCGCGTGTATATGTGAGTGATACTTCCTACTTTTGGGAGTATCTCAGATATATGCATGTGTTTGTGCGTTGCTCTCCGCTGCTTGTATGGAAATATGTATAGACATAATGATTGATTTGTTGATGCGCATACAAGTCACTGCTTAGTATTGGCTTAGAGACTAGAGTATCCCTTATTGTTACTAATATTCGTCACAATTCATTTCTTTTCACTTTGGCATTGTTTCCTCCAAATAAGCCTGCTTCAAGTTGACTAAGAGAGATGTCGATGTAAACTCTCTGGAGAGAGTTTCATTTAAAATTCGTGTGTTTGCATCTGACTACAGCAAACATTTTAACGCCTCGCTGTGGTCTACCAACGTAATTATTAAACCCTTCCGTTTTTTTTCCGAAGCCCGGAGAAAATCCTTTAGTGTCGTAAACTTAACTAATTCCCCAAATAATTGTCTTAAAGAGTAATTGCCTCTACATTTGTCAGACAATACCACTCTCTGTATTTATTATCAGAATGTTAGGGGCCTTAGTACTAAATTAGTGGATTTTTCCGTACCAAGTTATGAGTTCAGTTACGAAGTTCTGATTCTTACCGAGACATGGATGAAACCATCGGTGTTCTGAAATTTTATCGGATTCTTATGAAATCTTTAGGAAAGATCGTCTAAACAGAGTTGGTGGTGGCGTGTTGATTTCCGTGCATACCAGGTTCTCTGCGCAGGAAATGTATTTCGCGGACTCTAATGATGTTGAGTTCCTTTGCATGAGAGTAAAACTCTCTTCTATTTACAGGTATTTTGTAGGATTATATATTCCGCCCCTGTCGGATATTTCTATATATATAAAATATACTTCCCTGGTGAGGTTGGTATTTTCTTTGGCTAGGTCTGTTGATTCTGTCATCATGGCTGGTGATTTTAATTTGCCTTTTGTGTCTTGGAATCCTATTGATGGTTTGTTAGTTCCATATCATCTCGCGATATATTCTACGAATTTCTAAATGCCTTTACAGATATTGGCCTCTATCAACTGAATAGGATTCATAATGAATTTGGTAAATGCTTAGACTTAATTTTTTCAAATGACTCGTCAAATTGTTCAGTGAGTCGATGCGATCCAATGTATACCATCCGGCTTTGGCTTTATACTTGTATTATCTCCATGCACCGCAGCGTAGAACTATTAGGAATGCGTGTTCTGGCCGGTTTCTTTTCAGGAAGGCTAATCTGTCTGTGCTTATTGATGAGGTTTCCAAAATTTCTTGGCCCTCCTACGATGGAGATGTCGAAAGGAGTTGTGCAAACTTTAACAATGCTATATCTAGCCCCTCTTCAGCAATTCCAACTTCTGCTGGGAGCTCTAAAGAACTCAAATATCTTAAAAATCGAAAAACGCGCTCTTTTAGGAGCTTCAAATTATCCGGATCACGAAGTGACTATGCGGCGTACTCTATTCTGCGCCACAGGTACAATAGGCTACAGAGAAGATGTTTTGCGGATGGCTTAAAAAAAATTAAGCATACAATTTCCTCTAATCCAAAGTCATTTTATTCGTCAACTCGAAACGAAAAATCAAGAGGTTTCCAACCGTAATGAAGTTTAACGATCTAATTTCTAATGACGAAAATGAAATTGCCAATATGTTTGCCACCTTCTTTAAATCTAGTTACTCCACTGCCTATGACTCTCCGCCATTGAACTATCCATTCAAACTTTTCTCACTTAATTCAGCATTTGTTCCGTATATTCATGCGGAAGACGTACTAAGACATCTTAAAAGCCTAAACTATTCTGGCGAACCTGTTGAAATTCCACCTCTTGTGCTAAAAACGTGTGCTGAATTCCTGTATAAACCTTTTACATGTCTTTTTAACGCATCCCTAAAGCAAGGGTAATTTCCCGGAAAGTGGTCTTTTATAATATCACTTAACAAAAATGGGAATAGATCATGGGTTTCAAACTACCGAGGAATAGCAACGCTTAGTGCTATTCCCAAACTCTTTGAATCGATCTTCACAAAGCAACTAGATCGTAGGGTATCCTCAGCCTTTGACTTGTCTCAACATGGTTTTTGCTCGGGTAAATCTACCGTGACTAACTTGCTTGAGTTCACAACTCATGTGATGAACGGATTTAAGGTTAATAGCGAAATTGATGTAATTTATACTGATTTTAGTAAAGCTTTTGATAAAGTTTCCCATTCACTTCTTCTGTTCAAACTCGATCGTTTTGGCTTCCCGCCTTTGTTTCTATCTTGGATATCTTCATACTTGATGGATAGAAAACAAAGTTGTATTTAATAACTGTAAGTCAGAATCTATAAATGTTACTTTTGGTGTTCCTCAAGGCAGCCACCTTGGTCCAGTGCTATTTCTGCTGTTCATTAACGACCTTCCAAATGTTTTGAAGTACTGCAAGCTGCTAATGTACGCTGATGATGTCAAACTTCTTATGCCTACCCGCTCACCTGTGGATAGATCAAATCTACAATCGGATCTGAATAGCCTAGTCGAATGGTGGAGTGTACATATAATGTCACTAAACCTGCCGAAGTGCAAGTTCATGTGCTTTACTAGAAAATCATACCAATCCTACGAGGATATGATTGATGATTACACAATAAACCAAGTCATTAGTTTTGTAGACCTTGGCGTTACGATGGACCCTAAACTTGACTTTAAATTGCACATAGAAGGTTGCGTGAACAGAGCCAAAGGGTCTTTGGCGTTCGTCAAACGATGGTCTAAAGAATTCGATGATCCATATATTACTAAAACTCTCTTTATATCTTTGGTCCGGCCAATATTAGAATACGCTTCGATAATCTGGAACCCTCGTTACCAGACGCACTGCGACAAATTAGAGTCGGTTCAAAAGCAATGCCTGATTTTTGCGCTAAGGACATACCGTGGGACCCCTCAAGGATTCTTCCTCCCTACTCCTGCCGTTTAAAATTTATTCAGCTCCCTACGTTGCGGAGTCGTAGGGAGATGGAGGGTGTGTTATTTGTAGTAAAACTTATTAGAGGGATGGTAAATAGCCTTTTCTGCTTGGTGAAATTTTATTTAATGTTCCCTTTAGACCATCTAGATATTTTCAACCGCTTCATATAAGCACATGCAGATCGGATTTTGAAATACACGGACCTCTTCGTTGTATGTGTACTGACTTCAATAAGCACTGCAAAAACATTGATACGTGTGACTCACTCGACGTAATAAAACAATATCTGCTGACTACCTTAAATACGCAATGATTTGGGTGGGTGGCTTGGAATCACGTCCTCTCCAACCTCCCACACATCGCAGCCCTACTTGTTGTGTGTCAAATATACATCAGCTGCTTGAAATCACGTCCATTCCGACAGCACTAATGATCAATTCCCGTTGCTCGGCATCACAGTCCATCCCGACAACTGATTTAATAATATATATACATATTTTATAATATAATTTTGTTCAATTCGTATGCTTCTGTAATTAATCTGTAATCCGTAACTATACTTAGTCTGATTAATTGTTAAATTTGTAGACTAATAAAATAAATAAATATTGAGGCGAGAATGCTCCCCATTAGGGAGAGAAAAGACATGCTAACCAAACAGTTCCTGTTGAATACCCAGAAACCCAACAGACATCTGATTGATGAGCCTATACTGCCCCGGTGCTTAAGTCATCTCCGAAGGCAATATGAGGAAATACAGCACCTGAGAACACAGCCGTATGAAGCTAAAAAACACAAATACGTCCTCAGTGAACTCCATAAACAGGCGTCGGACCTCTATGCCAGGAATTGCCGGTGAATCCTGTACTCAAAGAACAATACCCAAAACTTTCAGAAGAGGCGCGCACTCTCCCTCTAGAAACGCGAGTCACTCTAGCTCAACTTCGATCGGGATACTGTAACAGGTTAAACTCTTACCTATCCAGAATCAACCCCGACATACAAAACATATGTCCTGGTTGTAATGTGTCCCCACATGACACCAACCATCTCTTTAACTGTATGGTGGAACCAACGCTTCTAACAACCCTCTCATTATGCCCCCCCCCCCCCCCCCCCCTGTTGAAACAGCAAGTTTCCTTGGACTCCCGCTGGAGGATATTGATGACACTTTGTGATTGGTCGCACTTATTGGATGGGCGAAGGACTGCTACAACAACAACAACAAACACGTCCTCAGTGATATCCACAAACTGCGTCGTACCACTATGCCAGGAATTGCCCGACGAAGCCAGTACTCTTTACCTATCCAGAATCAACCCCGACATGCATAATGTATGTCCTGCTTGCAATGTGGCCCCACATGAAACCAACCATCTCTTTAATTGTAATGTGGAACCAAGGGGTGTTACCTCACATTATGGTCCACCCTGTTGAAACAGCATGTTTCCTTGGACTCCCGTTAGAGGGTATTGAAAGGGGGGAAGCACTGCTACAACAACAACCCCTAGTGTCTAAACCCCATTTAATTTGTTGCGTCCCTCCCACAAATTGTCATCTCCCAGCAGCTCCTTGCAGCGGTACTGCTCCATATTCTCTTTCTCCGGGAAGGTATCGAACCCAATCCGGGTCCGTCTCCTGACCCCGGTCCTGAGAAATGGTTTTGCTGCATCTGCCGAAAAAGAATCTTTTTGGGACGGTCATACTCTTGTCAGTGTGTCTCGTGTAAGAAACAGACATCCACGTAACTTCTATAAAACTTTTGCGGCTCCTTGCTGTTCACGCCCTAGGACGTCCCGTAGTCTGCGCCTTAGCGCCCTCCGCTACCTTCCAGCAGCCCCGCTGCTCAGCAAGCCACAACAAGTACCTGCTGTTGCTCGCGCCCCACGGCGCCACCAACTCACGCGGCTGCTCCCACTCATACCTACAATCTCCGTAGTAGAGTCGGAAGCATTACCGAGCATCAGCCCCTGCCCCCGTCTTCTTCCCCCCTCTTTTCCGCCAGCAATTGTGTAGGTCATGGAAACAGACTCTTAGTCCCTACCTCCCCTTGCACCGTTTGCCAGCACAGAATATATACGTTTGCGACATCCGCCCAATACAGCGCCTGCCATGGACGGTGCCACTTTCCTAGATGTTCTGGTCTCCGCGACGGCAACCCCCCGACGGGTTTCATTGCGCCATGTTGCCAGGCCGCATACCCAAATACACCGGGTACCCCAATGCCTACCAAAGACGTCTAGTCCCGGGGCCTCAACAGCAATCGCGTTCTGGTCTTCCACAACCCAGGCGTAGTCACCCGTCACTTACTCCCAGAGTGACGACGTCTCTCCCTATGCACTTCAGAATTCTGCAGTTAAACTGTAATGGATTAACTGGGAAGATCACGGAGATAGTCGACTTCATGAAGCGGCACAACGTCCGCATTACTGCGATTCAAGAGACTAAACTCACAGCAAGATCTGCATTGCAGACCTGTTCTGGGTATAATGTCCACAGAAAAGATCGCGAGAGCGGAAATGGAGGCGGCCTCGCGTTTATCATACACCACACTGTGCAATATCATATATTTGATCCCCACATCGATCACAGGGACAGTGTCTTAGAACGTCAAGGATTATCTGTCCGGTCGGACGATGCAAATCTAGAAATCATCAACATCTACATCCCTCCTGTCACCTGTTGCCCCAGTGGATACCGCCCTGATATCAGCGGCGTACTCACTGGAAATAATCGCATTATCTTAGGCGATTTCAATGCCCATCACGATCTATGGTATTCAAACTTGCGGGTGGGCAGTAGGGGTGATATTTTCGCGGATCTAATAGAAGAAACGACGTTCTGCACTATAAACGGAGACGCCCCCACACGTATGGTAGGAAGCTGTCACAGTTTGACGGATATTTCAATCGTGAGCGCAGAACTCGTAAACTGCGGCAACTGGCAGCCGATGGTAACATTGGCATCCGACCACCTGCCTATACTTATTTCGCTCGAACGTACCGCCGACTTCATCGTCACAGAAAAACGCACTTTCATTAACGTTAAAAAAGGAAAGTGGGACGAATACAAATCCTTTACAGACAACTGCGTTGCTGCCATCTCCATCCCGACTGATGCCCGCCAAGGGGAGCGTGCTTTCCGCAAGGTCATTGAATCCGCCTTGGCTCGTTTCATTCCCGCCGGTAGAATTCCCAAAATTCGGCCCCACCTCCCGGCAGAGGCCGCAAGTTTAGCGAGAGAACGTGACCTTATAACACAGCTCGATCGCGGCGACCCCCAAATAAGGGATATAAACCAACGCATCAGATTGCTTGTGGATGAACACAAGCGGGCGAAATGGGAGGAGCACCTAAGCGGTTGGAACCTCTCTGCCGGTGTAGGTAAACTTTGGTCCACTGTAAAGTCCCTATCGAATCCGTCTAGGCACAATGACAAAGTTTCCATCGCCTTTGGCGACAAAGTGCTGTCGGATGCGAAAAAATGCGCGAGCGCTTTCTGCCGACAATATATAATGCATTCTACGGTCGACCAAAAATAGACGAAGGGCCAACAGACACGCACGTAAACATAAGTTCAGCGCGTCACCAATTACCATCACCACCAGAAAGGTTGAGGATGCCATCGGTCATGCTAAACCATCCAAAGCAGTGAGCCCAGACGGCATAGCCATGCCGATGCCTAAAAGCCTAGGGAAAGAGGGTTTCAAATATTTAGCAACGGTCTTCAACCTGTCTCTTTCCGCTTTTGTCATAACCGAAAAATGGGAAATGGCCAAGGTGGTCCCGCTACTAAAGCCTGGATATCTCTCCTATCGCCAGTAGCCAAGACGCTTGAAGCCATTTTGCTCCCCCACTTCAAAGCAAATTTGCAGCTAGCCTGTCTACGCGTTGGCGATGGCGAGTACCGAAGAAGATTTAATGATGTGCTGTACGAGCTATACGCAGACATCAACATAGTCCAGCGAATTAAAACGCAGCGGCTGCACTGGCTAGGCCATGTTATGCGAATGAAAGATGATGCTCCGGCCAAGAGTGTTTCTATCGGAACCCGCCTATGGAAACAGAGGTAGAGGGCGGCCCCCACTCCGTTGGAAGGACCAGGTGGAAAACGATTTAAACTCCCTTGGTGTGACCAATTGGCGCCGGTTGGCGGAGCGACTGGCGCGCCTTGTTGGACGGCCATAACCGATTAGACGGTTAAGCGCCAATTAAGTAAGTAAGTACGTGATTCAGTATTGAAAGACTTCCGCAAGGGCGGTAGCCACGGTTATACCACACACCCGGACTTGGCATGGCGTAGCCCAGGGTTATTTGTTATAAGCGCGGCCGAAGGCCGCCAACTCAGAAAGGTGTTCCGCGCAAAAATACTATGGATCCCCCCCCCCCGGTTTCGGAGGTACCCGCGGGTCTTTTTTCGGGTTTTCGTTAATATCTTTTGAACGAGTTAATATTTTTGTTTTCCGCCTTCGGATTATTAATACTGATGTCAAGACTCGTCGTTTGACACCTCTCTCGATATTTTTGGTAGCGTATTAGCAGTTATTATTATTATTATATTTTATATTATTATTATCTATTTATATATATATATATTATATATATATAATATATATAATATATTATTATATTTCATATTATTATTATATTTATATTATTATTATCTTTGTTATTATTATTATATTTCTTTATTACGGTCTTTAAGACCTAGTTGATGTTAAGTAAACATTTGTTTCATTAAATATTAAGTGTTTTACTATATAAAAATAATTTTACTTTAAACTTATTAATAGTTTCACAATCTTTTATCTCAGTAGGTAGTTCATTGTACATTTTGTACCCAGTGTATTCTAAAGTCTTCTTTGCGAACTCTGTTCTTACTCTAGGCAGTTTTATATTATTGCAGTATCTAGTTCCATAGCTATGGATCTCGTGATTATATAATATTTTATTGCTCAGGTAACTCGGTAGCATTCGTAATCTTACATGATGTATAAATTTCAAAGTGAAGTAACTTATTGACTGTTTTATACTAAGCCAGTTTAACCGATTCAGCATTATAGTTTTTGATGTTCTTGGGGGACATTTTAATATAAATCGCATTGCCTTGTTTTGTTGTATTTGTAGTCTTTTAATTTGCATATCACTCGCTATCAGCGGAATTGTAGGACAGTATATAAAGTGCGGCTCAATAATTGAACGATACACCATTATTTTATGACGTTGACTAATATGTTTGCATGTTCTGTACATGAATCCTATTTTCTGCTTCATTTCATTTACTCTTTGAATTAAATTATATTTTATCTTCAGGCTTATATTGTTTAAATCTTTATTAAGTATGATGTTCTGGTTTTTGCAAAATACCATGAACTTAGTCTTATCTATATTTAACTTAAATTTTTTAAGGCAGAACCAGTTGTATAGAGAGTCAAGATCTTCTTGTGCTTTCTGCATTGCACAGTCGGCATATTTCTCACTGATGAGCAAATAGACGTATATTGCAATACTTTAAGCATTTTTTAATATCATTTATGTACAATGTAAATAGTATCCGTGCAAGTACTGAACCTTGTGGCAATCCGATATCTACATCCACAACCGATGAGACTGCGTTTCCAATTACCGTCCTTTGCTTTCTGTCACTGAGATAACTTCGGAACCATTCCAAAGTCTGTCCTCTGACACCAGTTTTGAACAAAACATTCAACAATTCCCGTCTATCAACTGTTTCAAAAGCCCGTTTCAAGTCTAAGAAGACAGACACCACAACTTTTTTATCTGATATATCTTCTTTCCATTCTGCAATAACCATGTTGAGTGCTGTTTCACAAGAATGGCTCTTCCTGAATCCAGACTGTTCTGGTATAATAACTTTGTGCTTTTCTAGGTATGCCACCAATTGATTATTCACCACCATTTCAATAATTTTCTCATTTGAGGGTAACGTATTGATTGGCCGTAGCTCCTCCGGTTTCACTGTATTTTTTACTTTTTCCACAGGTACTATTGTTGAAACTTTCCAGCAGTTTGGAACAATGCCATTATTTAGGGACTCATTTTTTATTATGTCTTTGTAAAAGTTACCAATGTACATCATGGAATCCTTGAAAACACCCTCAGATAAAAGCTTTTCTCCGCCATATTTATTTTTAAAAGCTTTTGTGATATTCATTATATCATCTAACACAATGTCAGTGAAAGGAAATGGTTCTATTGCGATAGAGCGATCAACGTTTAGTTCGGATGCAGTAGGCATTTCTTCGATACTATCACTAATTTCGACTATGCTCTGTACAAACAAATTGTTTAGGGCATTAGCTATATGATACTCATTATCGAGGCATTCGCCATGTGGTATGTTTTTTGTTATCTGTAAGCTCTGCGAGGTCTTTCAGACACTTCCACATCCGCTTCATGGTTCCGTTATTGCTGTGAATTCTGCCTTCCATATACATCTTCTTCTTATACATAATCGTACTTTTGTATATTTTCTTTAATACATTGTATTCATACCAGTATCCTGTTTCTGTGGCAATATTATATAGCTCAAGTTTTCTTTTATGGAGAGCTGTAAGCTCATGGTCATACCACTTATTTCTCAGTTGTATTTTTGTTCTCTTCACATATGTCAGTGCTTGCATTACTTCAGTAAGAATATTGTTCAGTGCTGTAGTTTTATTTTATACTCCCCCATTACGCATAAAGCTGAAATCGCATGTTATTAGCTTATTTAAAAGGTTTTCGGAACTATAGTATTCCCATGAGGTAAAAGTAGAGTAACTTCTCTTTTTGCAAAACTTTGTTGTTGGCACTCTGAAATTAATTGTTTCATGATCCGAAATTCTATATTCAACTATATTTTCCGACCTAACTTGATCATTATTACTAAAGAGCAAGTCAATTTTGGTAGACGAGTTCTCTGTTATTCTCGTATTGAAATTAATTCTTTGAATCATTGCCCTTTGTGCGAATAAATTTAATAGGTGTTTCGAGTATGTTGACGATACATTCATATTGATGTTAAAATCTCCAATTATGATATTATTGTCTGATTCCTTGAGGTTTTCAGTCAGGAGTTCATCTAAAAACGTAATAAAGTCGGCGTCACCTCTACTCGGTGTGTGATAAAGTACACCAATTTGCCATTTTAACGCAATTTTTTTGTTTTTTATAATAATGCACCATATATTCATGTTAATGGCTATATTGCAGACTATACTAAACTCTAAATTTTCATGAACATACATCAAAACACCACCCGTATGTCTACTATGGGAATCTCAACGAATACATTTGTATGTCGGAATATTTAATTCGGTATCCATTATAAGATCAGTTGTGCATGTTTCTGCGCATAGTACAATGTTTGGTTTTCTTATTTCGACAAGCCTCTCCAGCTCAGTTTTGTTTGCTGTTTTACTACAAATATTGAGATATATATATTCTAAACTATGCACCCCATTACTTCGATTTTTGTACTTTTTATGCTTTGGTTGCTAATAAACAATCTTTTTTTTCCTTGTGGATAATTTTTGCTGATATACAGGACATGCTCTACCCATAGTATCAATGTTATCATCAAGCCCAAGATTCAGTTCCTTATTTGATACATTTCCTGACTGGTTCCTTATCGCATTGCGTATGTTTGTGTTCACCAAGACATTTTGTGCACACTTCCCTTTCTTTACAGTCACTGGCCTTATGATGAAAGCCTTTGCATTTAAAACGACAAAGTACTTGGACTGCATCATGCATTCTGCACCGTCCCCAGCCTACATTTATCCTTTCTGCAGCTAATATATTCGTGAAAGCTTCTACGTCCACTTCCAGTACTGCGTTGTAATACACATTCGAACCCTTTTTCTTTTCATACAGTTTTATAATTTTAATGTCCGTTTCAGAAAAACACGCATTTTGTCGTTTAATTCTCTGCGCCAGTTCTTCACTATCATATTTATAATTTATACCCGATACAACAACTGTCGGTTTCACTTCCTTAGAGATCTTGACCTCGTAGGTATTTCCAAGATTAGTCTCGATGGCATTTTTAATTTTATCTCGTTCTCGATCATTTTTACTTTCAACTATCACGACTCCGCTTTGCCTAGTAACTATATTATTTTATTATTAATATTATTATTTATTATTACGGCGGTTTAAGCCTAAAACTTAGATTATTACAAATTATAAATACATTTTAATTATAATAGTATTTCTAGCGTTTGGGGTGTCGGAATGCATGAGATTCCGATCAGCACGGGAACTGGTGGTCCCAACGGGCGAGTCTTGGAGTCATCTCATTGGGAGGTTGGAAGGACGTGTTCACAATCCTGCCCTACTCCAAGACGTATGATTACAGTTTTATTATGTATGCTGTCGGAATGCATTTGATTCCGGTCAACCCAAAAGCTAGCAGCTCAGCAGAATGAGCCACTCTTATCGGACGGTTGGAAAGGACGTGTTTCCAATCCTCCCTGTACCAGCTTTTTAATTAATTATAATATATCATTGTTGTAGGAGTATACGTGATTCACATGAACTGTTTGTCTGGGACGATATTTTCAGGAATTCTTTCCCAATTTGATTGCGAGCGATATATGTATTTGCCCTGATGCATAAGGTTCCTCTGTGTCTATTTGGATTGCCATGTACGCTCAAGGATCAGTAACATGAAATACAGATACAAAATATTTTATCTTATTGGAGTGGTTTTGCAATATTCTAATAAACTTTTTTTGAAGGTGTTTAAGTTTTCACAATTTTTAACATGATTAGGTAGTTCATTAAAACATTTCAGGCCTTTGTAAAATAAATTTTGCTTGTCCATTTCTGTTTTGAGAAGAGCTAATCTAAAATTATTATTTTCCCTGATTATGTAAGAATGGGTTTCATTCACATAAACAAGTTTTTCACTTAGGTAGGCTGGTAATTTACCATGCTTGATATAAAATACAAATTTCATACTATGGTAAAATATCAACTGTTTCACACTCAACCAGTTTAGTGCATCAAGCATACTTCTTTATGGAAGTGTCGTACCTCACTTTCAATATAAATCTCATAGCTTTGTTTTGCATAATTTGTAACCTGTCTACTTGTGTTTCATTGGCAATAAAGAATACTGTAGGGCAATATAAGAAGTGTGGTTCTATGATGGATCTATAAACTTTCAACTTATATTTCTTACTAATAAGTTTACACGATCTCTTCCAAAATCCAATTTTTTTGCCCATTTTTGCAACAATATAATCAATATGATCCGTAAACCTCAGTTTATTGTCAATCAGGATCCCTAAGTACTTAAATATTTTGACATCCTCAATGCTCGTAATCCTATACGACAGCATGACACTGCTAATACGCGTCCAAAAATATCAAGAGAGGTGTCAAAAGACGCGTATTAATCTCGAGAACAATAATCCGAAAATTTTATCTGTCCAGAGATATTTGCAGTTGAAGTTGGCGATTTTCATGTGGTTGTTGTTGTGTTTGTACCCACAAAAAAATTGGGTAATAGTCTAGTTGAGGGGTCGACTGCTTGCTAATACGCTACCAAAAATATCGAGAGAGGTGTCAGCAGCTCTTTAGGGTCTACTTTTGAATTAAGGTCATTTTTTGTCCTTTCCGCATCTTGGTTTTTGCTCGGTTTCACTATTAGTGGATGATTTTTTTTTATCTCTGGCAACGCTTCTTTTTTTTATTTACTACTTTTTGTTATATTCGCATACGATATTTTTGCTTCAACATTATTGACATTCTGCTTCAGTTCACTGCACATTTTTTTGTTTTCGCTGCTTATTGCTTTAATCATTTTCTTATTGTCATCTTTGTTAGTTTTTAATTCAACACATACCTGTTCACTGCTTCGCTTAAAGCCTTCTGCTATTCACCCGTATTTTATTACCCTCTTTTACACTTTTTTCACACGATTCTTGCGCTTTTTGCATAGCTCTAATTCTTTCACTGAAAGCTGTTTCCACCGCTTGTAGATGATGCTTTATTTCTTTTTCGTTCTTTCTAAGTGCATTGTCAAATTCACTTCTATATTCTTGTAGTTGTTGTCCATTTTGCTTCACTACCATTTGCATGTCTTTTAATATGTCATCTACATTATGTAAATACTGTACACAGTCAGTACACATAAATCTTTGCATTTCACATTCTTGCAGTTTTTTAATGCTGTATTGGTCCAACCCAGAGCATTTGGTCAGGTGGTAATATTTACCACACACCCCTTCATATCGTATATTGGCCAATTCTCCATGTATCGAACTTTTGCACTTGTCGCACTTTTTTCCATTTTGGTTTAAGTAACTTGCATACATATATGTGCATACATATGTACATATGCATGTAGCCACTAATGCAGGTGCAAATGTGAATGTCTTATTTATATTAAAAATTTATTAATTTAGACTTTATTTTATTTAGTGTCACAAATAACTTCCAAATTAGTTTCCTGAGTCTCTATCTCTTACATTAGATTATGTTCGTCTAATATTTTTATGAGGTTTTACATTTTTTCAATATAAAATTCAAGGAGCAAAATTAAACACGACCGTTCGTTTTCGCGCTACTTCCCAACTTACCAACTTTGATTCCCACACCGATGTTGGACCCACCCAAAAAACAATATAATAGAATTTTTCTTTTCCGCCTTCGGATTATTGTTCTCGAGACTAATACGCGTCTTTTGACACCTCTCTCGATATTTTTGGAAGCGTATTAGCAGTCGACCGCTCAACTAGACTATTACCCAATTTTTTTTGTGGGTACCAACACAACAACAACCACATGAAAATCGCCAACTTCAACTGCAAATATTTCTGGACAGATAAAATTTTCGGATTATTGTTCTCGAGATTAATACGCGTCTTTTGACGCCTCTCACGATACTTTTGGACGCGTATTAGCAGTGTCATGCTGTCGTATAGGATTACCAAATTGTTGCCATCTTTATTACAATAACGAATAATTTACAAGAGGGATGGCTGCTAATATACTTTCAAATATATCGTGAGGTGGAAAATGACGCACTTTGACCCCTCTATCATTGATCAGAAGGCGGAAAAGACATATTTTGAGTCTATCAAAAGATATTCACGAAAAACCGAAAAATTACCTATATTGCACACCTATATGCATGGGCGGGATTCGGCCGCGCTTATACAATACTACCCCGGCAGTTGTTACAACTGTTTCGGGTCAATATTAAAGCCGTGCAAAACCCCTTTATACACATTTTTTTTTACGTGAACAACATGGTGTTTGACGCCATTTCCGATATTGTTTGACGAGTATTAGCAGTCGACCCCTGTTGCAAATTGTTACATATACAAATTACATATAACAAACAGTACATATATCTTTAATATATGCATTAGGGAAATGTATTCCAGCGTAAGCGGCACAGATTGGAATCTTCCCGCAGGTACAATTGTCTGTTCGTCCGGTAATTCTATACGACAGCATTACACTCTTATTAAACGTCCTAAAATATTGAGAAGGATGTGAAAAGACTCGTTTTAGATCCATGATCCCGAATCTGAAAACGGAAGCTGACAAATTTCCCTCTGAGATTAGCACAAGTTGTTTTATTATTTTAATGGTGAATGTGTCATACTGCCGTATAGAATTGGACTAAAATTCCATTCGTGCACCATTAACGATTTCGGACAATATTACTTTATTGAATTCATTAGGTTTAAGTAAATTAAAATTGGTCCGAGCAAAAACTAGAAGCATCAGTAAAATGAAAACTTTAGTTTTTCCACCTCTTTTTATACTCAGTTGAGCACAGCTCACAGAGTATATTGACTTTGATTGCATAACGGTTGGTTGTACAGGTATAAAGGAATCGAGATAGATATAGACTTCCACATATCAAAATCATCAGTATCGAAAAAAAAATTGATTGAGCCATGTCCGTCCGTCCGTCTGTCCGTTAACACGATAACTTGAGTAAATCTTGAGGTATCTTGATGAAAGTTGGTATGTAGGTTCCTGGGCACTCATCTCAGATCGCTATTTAAAATGAGCGATATCGGACTATAACCACGCCCACTTTTTCGATATCGAAAATTTCGAAAAACTGAAAAAATGCGATAATTCATTGCCAAAGATGGATAAAGCGATGAAACTTGGTAGGTGGGTTGACCTTATGACGCAGAATAGAAAATTAGGTAAATTTGGACAATGGGCGTGGCACCGCCCACTTTTAAAAGAAGGTAATTTCAAAGTTTTGCAAGCTGTAATTTGGCATTCATTGTAGATATCATGATGAAATTTGGCAGGAACGTTACTACTATTACTGTATATGTGCTAAATAAAAATTAGAAAAATCGGATGAAGAACACGCACTTTAAAAAAAAAAAATTTTTTAAAGTAAAACTTTAACAAAAAAATTGAATATCTTTACTGTATATAAGTAAATTATGTCAACATTCAACTCCAGTAATGATATGGTGAAACAAAATACAAAAATAAAAGAAAATTTCAAAATGGGCGTGGCTCCGCCCTTTTTCATTAAGTTTGTCTAGAATACTTTTAATGCCATAAGTCGAACAAAAATTTACTAATCCTTCTGAAATTTGGTAGGGGCATAGATTCTATGACGGTAATTATTTTCTGTGAAAATGGGCGAAATCGGTTGAAGCCACGCCCAGTTTATATACACAATCGACCGTCTGTCCTTTCCCTCGGCCGTTAACACGATAACTTGAGCAAAAACCGATATATCTTTACTAAACTTAGTCCACGTACTTATCTGAACTCAATTTATCTTGGTACAACAAATGGACGAAATCCGACTATAACCGCGCCCACTTTTTCGAAATCGAAAATTACGAAAAATGAAAAAATGCCAAAATTCTTTACCAAATACGAAAAAAGGGATGAACATGGTAATTTGATTGGTTTAATGACGCAAAAAATAACTTTAGAAAAAACTTTGTAAAATGGGTGTGACACCTACCATATTAAGTAGAAGAAAATGAAAAAGTTCGGTAAGGCGAAATCAAAAGCCTTTGGAATCTTGCAGGAATACTGTTCGTGGTATTACATATATAATTAAATTATCGGTACCCGACAGATGATGTTCTGGGTCACCCTGGTCCACATTTTGGTCGATATCTCGAAAACGCCTTCACATATACAACTAAGGGCCACTCCCTTTTAAAACCCTCATTAATACCTTTAATTTGATACCCATATAGTACAAACACATTATAGAGTTACCCCTGGTCCACCTTTATGGCGATATATCGAAAAGGCGTCCACCTATAGAACTAAGGCCCTCTCCCTTTTAACACCTTTCATTTGATACCCATATCGTACAAACGCGTTCTAGAGTCACCCCTGTGGATACCACCCTAATATCGAGGCCTTACTCACTGGCAACAATCGCATTATCTTAGGCGATTTCAATGCCCATCACGACCTATGGCATTCAAACTTGCGGGCGGACAGTAGGGGTGAGATGTTGGCGGATCAAATAGACGAAACGACGTTCTGCACAATAAACGGAGACGCCCCCACACGTATGGTAGGAAGCTGTCATAGCTCGCCAGATATCTCAATCGTGAGCGCAGAACTCGTAAACTGCGTCAACTGGCAGCCGATGGTAACATTGGCATCCGACCACCTGCCCATACTTATTTCGTTCGAGCGTATCGCCGACTTCATCGTCACCGAAAAACGTACTTTCATAAACTTCAAAAAAGGAAAGTGGGAAGAATATAAATCTGCAACAGACAGCAGCTTTGCTGCCCTCCCTATCCCGACTGATGCCCGCCAAGGGGAGCGTGCCTTCCGTAAGGTCATTGAATCCGCCTCGGCACATTTCATTCCCGCCGGGAGAATTCCCGAAATCCGGCCCCACTTCCCGGCGGAGGCCGCGAGCTTAGCGAGGGAACGCGACCTTATAAGACAGCTTAATCCAGGCGACCCCCAAATAAGGGATATAAACCAACGCATCAGATTGCTTGTGGACGAACACAAGCGGGCGAAATGGGAAGAGCACCTAAGAGGTTGTAACCTCTCTACCGGTGTAGGTAAACTTTGGTCCACCGTAAAGTCCCTATCGAATCCGACTAAGCACAAAGACAAAGTTTCCATCGCCTTTGGCGATAAGGTACTTTCGGATGCGAAAAAATGCGCGAGCGCTTTCTGCCGACAATATATAATGCATCCTACGGTCGACAAAGATAGACGGAGAGCCAATAGACACGCACAAAAACACAAACTCAGTGCGTCACCAATTACCATCACCGCTAGAGAGGTTGAGGACGCCATTGGTCGCGCTAAACCATCCAAAGCAGTGGGCCCAGACGGCATAGCCATGCCGATGCTTAAAAACCTAGGGAAAGAGGGTTTCAAATATTTAGCGCATGTCTTCAACCTGTCTCTTTCCACCTTTGTCATACCCGAGAAATGGAAAATGGCCAAGGTGGTCCCGCTACTAAAGCCTGGGAAACCAGCTAACGTAGGTGTCATATCGTCCGATATCTCTCCTATCGCCAGTGGCAAAGACGCTTGAAGCCATTTTGCTCCCTTATTTCCAAGCACATTTGCAGCTAGCCCCTCATCAGCATGGCTTCAGAAAACTCCATAGCACTACCTCCGCGCTAAATGTAATTAGCACCCAGATAAATTGCGGTTTGAATCAATATCCCCACCATAGAACAGTACTCGTAGCGTTAGACCTATCAAAAGCTTTTGATACGGTCAACCATGGCTCGTTACTGCAAGACCTGGAAGGGTCTACCCTTCCCCCATGTCTTAAAAGGTGGACCGCAAATTATCTGGGTGGTCGGAAGCCATCGGTGCAATTCAGAAACGAAACATCAAAACAAAGGAGAATTAAACAAGGGGTGCAACAGGGTGGTGTCCTATCCCCGCTTTTGTTTAATTTCTACATATCCAAGCTACCTTCACCACCGGAAGGAGTCACAATCGTTTCCTACGCCGATGACTGCACAATAATGGCCACAGGCCCAAAGATCGATGAGCTATGCAATAAAATAAACGGATATCTCCCTGATCTCTCCAGTTTTTTCGCCTCGCGAAACCTGGCATTGTCACCGACTAAATCTTCCGCGACCTTATTTACAACATGGACGCCCCAAATGTCGACCATATTGAACATCCACGTCGATGGCACTACGCTACCGACTGTCCTACACCCCAAAATCTTGGGTGTGACGTTTGATCAGGATCTACATTTTGGTGCGCACGCAACCGCAATTGTTCCAAGAATTCAGAGCCGTAATAAAATCCTCAAATCCCTTGCTGGCAGTACCTGGGGAAAAGATAAAGAAACGCTCTTGACCACATACAAAGCAATTAGCCAGCCGATTACGTGCTACGCGTCACCCGTATGGTCGCCAAGCCTAAAAACCACCCACTGGAAGAAACTACAGGCCTGCCAAAATACTGCTCTCAGAATCGCCACGGGCTGTCTTCTTATGTCCCCAGAACACCATCTGCATAATGAGGCGAGAATACTCCCCATCAGGGAGAGAAATGAGATGCTGACCAAACAGTTTCTGTTGAATACCCAGAAACCTGGGCATCCCAACAGACATCTGATTGACGAACCAGCACCGCCTAGGGGCCTAAGGAGTCATCTCCGTAAGCATTTTGAGGAAATACGGCACCTGAGAACCCAGCCGTATGAAGCGGAAAAACACAAGCTGGTCCTTGGTGAACTCCATAGACAGGCGTCGGACCTTTATGTCGGGAATTGCCCGGTGAATCCAGTACTTGAAGAAAAATATCCAAAACTCGCAGAAGAGGAACGCATACTCCCCAGGGAAACGCGTGTCACTCTTGCTCAACTTCGTTCTGGATACTGTAACAGGTTAAACTCTTACCTATCCAGAATCAACCCCGACATACAAAATGTATGCCCTGCTTGCAATGTGTCCCCACATGACACCAACCATCTCTTTAATTGTAATGTGGAACCAACGCCTCTAACACCCCTTTCCTTATGGTCCACCCCTGTTGAAACGGCAAGTTTCCTTGGACTCCCGTTAGAGGATATTGATGACAATTTGTGATCGGTCGCGGCTATTAGGTGGGGCGAGCATTGCTACAACAACAACAACAGAGTCACCCCTGGTCCACCTTTATGGCGATATCTCGAAAATGTGTCCACCTATAGAACTAAGGATCACTTCCTTTTAAAATACTAATTAACACATTTCATTTGATACACTAAAAAAAAAGTATCACTATTAATTTAATACACGATGTGCAAAAATGAAACTATAAACAGTATCATTTTCGTGGTATCAATGCAACGATAAATATTATAACAAGTATAATTAAAAGTATCAATTTTGTATCTTGACTATTGATTTGCCCATGGAAAATATTTGATTCGCCCTTAAAATGTATCAAAATGATACCTGTATAAATTTCCTAGTTTCATTATGATAACATTTAATACTAGATTGATTATAAAACGCATTACATTTGTATGTAGTCTATTAACTTGAAAAATACAAGTATCAAAGTAATATTTCGAAAATGTCAATAACATAAGATCATTGATGACGAAAAAAAGATATGCAAAAATTGCACATTGATGCCTAGATGGCATCGCCTTGATGATAACTTTTTTTTGAGTGTACCCATTCTAGAGTCACCCCTGGTCCACCTTTATGGCGATATCTCGAAAAGGCGTCCCCTGTAGAACTAAGGCCCACTCCCTTTTAAAATACTCCTTAACACCTTTCATTTGATACCCATATCGTACAAACATATTCTAGAGTCACCCCTGGTCCACCTTTATGGCGGTATCTCGAAAAGGCGTCCACCTATAGACCTAAGGACCACTCCCTTTTAAAATGCTCACTTACACCTTTCATTTGATACCCATATCGTACAAACACATGCTAGGGTCACCCCTGGTCCACCTTTATGGCGATATCTCGAAACGGCGTCCACCTATGGAACTAAGGCCCACTCCCTTTTAAAATACTCATTAAAACCTTTCATTTGATACCCATGTCATACAAACACATTCCAGGGTTACCCTAGGTTAATTTTCCTACCTGGTGATTTTCCCTTATTTTGTCTCCAAAGCTCTAAGCTGAGTATGTAAAAAAAAGTTCCGTTTTCGGATTCTTGATCTAGACGTGAATACGCGTCTTTTGATAACTCACTCAAAAAAAAGGCCCAATTTTTGGGTGGGGCGGTAATAGTCTAGTTGAGGGGTCGACTGCTAATACGCTACCAAAAATATCAAGTGAGGTGTCAAAAGACGCGTATTAATCTCGAGAACAATAATCCGAAGGCGGAAAAGAAAAATTTTATCTCTGTCGGGAGATATTTGCAGTTGAATTTGGCGATTTCCATGTGGTTGTTGTTGTGTTTGAACCAAAAAAAAAAATTGTGCATCACCGTGGCGGTAGCCACGGTTATACCACACCCGGACTTGGCATGGCGTAGCCCAGGGTTATCTTTTATAAGCGCGGCCGAAGGCCGCCAACGCAGAAAGGTGTTCTGCGCAAAAATACTATGGATCCGACCCCCGGTTTCGGAGGTACCCGCGGGTCTTTTTTCGGGTTTTATTTATTTTCCGCCTTCGGATTATTATAACTGATGTCAAGACGCGTCGTTTGACACCTCTCTCGATATTTTTGGTAGCGTATTAGCAGTCGACTTCTCAACTAGACTATTACCATATCTCCGGAGAGAGATACATTTTTTCTTTTCCGCCTTCTGATTATTGTTCTCGAGATTAATACGCGTCTTTTGACAACTCTCTCGAAATTTTTTGACGCGTATTAGCAGTCGACTCAAGACGCGTCGTATGACACGTCTCTCGATATTTTTGGTAGCGTATTAGCAGTCGACGCCTCAACTAGACTATTACCAAAATTTTAATTATCGCTGATTCTAAAAAAGGAGGTCGATACATCTTTTGATGAAAATTTGGTGGTGCGATGACCAAACTTAGGCGGTAATATTATTATTCTCAGAAATACCATCTTGATCACCTGTAGGGCGTGTTTTGCACCAAAGACGAAGTCTCTTAAGATAAAATATTTATCGAAATACGGTCGAATTATAAAATGTATTAGGATCCAATTCCTTAAAGTATTAATTGTTGAAGGCCATAACGTCTCGGGAAAATCCATAACCCTAGGTAGACTGCGGGATCCATTCTCTTGAAAATCACTATGATCGGGATTCGGTGCACTGGAGTAACAACGGAGAGTAGAGGAAGAATGGTTGTAATTGCATAATTCCTGAAAAAAAAATCGTGATTTCCAAAGTCATATTAAATATCATTTAATACTTTTAACTTGCAGGCTGTTAAGAAACTTTGACGAAATCGCACAACACTATACATTTTTAAAGCCAACTTTTTTAAGTTAATAAATGATAAACAGGCATGACATTAAAGATGTTAGCTAAACGATATAACGTTAATGTGCCTCCAGGCCACGGCTGATGGGTATTTATCGATACCCAAATAATAACCTTTGGGCAATTCTCTAACTGTGAAAAACTGAAAAATGTACACTCATTGATAAATCATTTGCATACACAATTTGCACTTTAAATTTTCATGCGATTCTGTAAATTATTGTGCACATTGTTTTGCTGAATGAGTGCTGAATGTAAAAGCCGTATGTCAGTGAGAAAATATTCATCAAACATCATGAAAACAAAAATGGCATTCTGCAACAGTGCGTATGAGTTTTGAATGTCATAAGAAAACTCACGAAGTTTTTATCAGTGAGTTTTTTTGTTCAAAGTTTTGCTTTACAGGATCAGAATTTCAAAGTTTACACAGTTTCTTGTGTACACTTTAAAACTCACAGTTAGCGAATAGGGCCCCTGGGGGTCAATTCCGTAAGTGTGAAAAACCGCCCTGTTGCAGAATGACTTTTTTGTTTTCATGGCGTTTCATGAATATTTTCTTACTGACATAAGACTTTTACATTCAGCGCTCATTCAGCAAAACAATGTACACAATAGTTTACAGAATCGCATGAAAATTTAAAGTGTAAATTATGTGTGCAAATGAGTTTTCAATGAGTGTACATTTTTCAGTTTTTCACAGTTACGGAATTGACACCATGGGGCCTATTCGCTAACTGTGAGTTTTAAAGTGTACACAAGAAATTGTGTAAACTTTGAAATTCTGATTCTGTAAAGCAAAACTGTAAACAAAAAACTCACTGATAAAAACTTCGTGACTTTTCTTGGCAGCCAGTGTACACTATTCTGACAAGCTGCAGAATGACTTTTTTGTTTTCATGGCGTTGGGTGAATATTTTCTCACAGACATAAGACTTTTACATTCTGCACTCATTCAGCAAAACAATGTACACAATAATTTACAGAATCGCATGAAAATTTAAAGTGTAAATTGTGTGTGCAAATGAGTTTTCAATGAGTGTACATTTCTCAGTTTTTCACAGTTACGGAATTGACCCCCTGGGGCCCTATTCGCTAACTATGAGTTTTAAAATGTACACAAGAAATTGTGTAAACTTTGAAATTCTGATTCTGTAAAGCAAAACTGTGAACAAAAAAACTCACTGATAAAAACTCGTGAGTTTTCTTGACAGCCAGTGTACACTATTGTGACATTCAAAACTCATACGCACTGTTGCAGGATTACTTTTTTGTTTTCATGGCGTTTGATGAATATTTTCCCACTGACATAAGGCTTTTACATTCAGGGCTCATTCCGCAAAACAATGTGCACAATAATTTACAGAATCGCATGAAAATTTAAAGTAAATTGTGTGTGCAAATGAGTTTTCAATGAGTGTACATTTTTCGGTTTTTCACAGTTAGGGAATTGACCCCCTGGGGCCCTATTCGCTAACTGTGAGTTTTAAGAAATTGTGTAAACTTTGTTATTCTGATTCTGTAAAGCAAAACTGTGAACAAAAAAACTCACTGATAAAAACTTCGTGAATTTTCTTGGCAGCCAGTGTACACTTTTACGACATTCAAAACTCATATGCACTGTTGCAGAATTACTTTTTTGTTTTCATGGCGTTTGATGAATATTTTCTCACTGACATACGACTTTTACATTCAGCGCTCATTCAGCAAAACAATGTGCACAATAATTTACAGAATCGCATGAAAATTTAAAGTGTAAATTGTGTGTGCAAATGAGTTTTCAATGAGTGTATATTTTTCAGTTTTTCACAGTTAAAGAATTGACCCTCTGGGCCCGAATTACGTATTCCGTGAACTGAACACTCTTCTCTTAAAAGTACTTATTTGGTATTACGTGATACGTGAACGAATACCTGCTATCGAAATTCGGTATTATGTGTTCAGTGAACGTACACAACAAATCGTAAACGTCAAAAAATTTCATACGACAGCAAAAATACGTTCGAGTGCATTTAAAATTGGTTGTAGTTTGAAAATTAAACGAATTAATTTATAGTTCTTACGTTTCAAATTTGTTTTTAAAAAAGTAAAGTGATCTTAGCACAACTAAAAAGGAACATTTTATCAAACTGTGATCAATCTACAATTATAAAAAGGAAAATTTCGAGATTAATAATGTAAGTAAATAAATATAAAATTAGTTAAAAGTATTTATAATATAAAATGTTTGTTTCCCCAAAGGACGCATCTAAATAAGCTTAATTATAAGCAAAAGGAGATGATGGGAGAATTTATGCAGCAGCACCCCAACCTGGCCAAAAACATCATACCAAATTGTGCCCAAGGAAAGGCGACATCTCAACGATTGTGGGAGGATCTATCTAAAAAACTTAACGCTGTAGGCCCACCTATGGATGCAAAAATGTGTGTGTTCCGATCGGAACACTCATCTGTTGGTATGATAATTTGTAATTCTGTGATATTTATAATTTGTAGGTATATGCTGACCAAAAATACCAAGCGAAGCGAAAAATAACTTTATTAGGAGGTCAAAGCCTCGGACTAGTGGTGGACCATACGAGGAGTAATTGATAACATCAGCGGAGGAAAATATCATCGAAGCAAGCACGTTAGAAGCGACGGTTAAGGGTCTGCAAACAGTGCAAACCTGGGGTAACATCTCGAAGGGTTCTTCTCAACACCTTTTTAAATCTCCAATCGAAGTAAGCAAGGACTTTGACGAGATTGAGTTTTTGCAGGAGGAGATGCCTTCAGTTGAAATTGATACAAACAACTTCGACACGGAAGATCAAAGTTTCTGATTATGACATTGAAGAATATAATGTCCCGTCCACTTCGAAGTGAAGGAGAAAAGTAGGCGAGGATCCAAAATTAACACTTTTGGAGCAAAATTTAAAATCCGCAAATGAGGCAAAGCTCAATATGGATGACAAGCTTGGCAGACTCGTGGAGATTCAAGAGCGGATGTTGCAAATCCAGGAGCGGACGCTCCTCTCCCATTCCAAAACGCACCCCACTCCCACATCTACTCAAACTCCCTGTCCCTCTCACTATCCCACTCCCATAACCATTCCTATTCTCATATCCACTCCAGCTCCCATCCCAATCCCACTCTCCAACCTCAATTTCTTCACATATGGAATACCCATACCAAATATTGAATACCTGTTCGAAATAATTTCGGAAATGTAGCGAATTAAAATGTTTCCTAAAGGGGGCGTGGCACTGCCCATACGTTCTGAGGCTGTACAAAGTTTGCCGGGTCAGCTAGTTATTAATATTTTTATTACATATATACCCAACAAGCAAAGTAAACGTAATGTAAATTTATAAAGTTTTCACAAACAAACACTAAGCTTACAAAACGTTGATTTTTTGTTTACAAATTGTTTAGAATTAAGCTTGAAATAATCGAAACGGCTTACTTCTAAGCTTATAAATGTAAATTTATAAAAAAAATTCGAAAAGAAAGCTTTTTATAAATGTTAATTTTTGTTTCAATCATTTCAATAATATTAAGAAATACATATTTGTATGTAAATTTACATATGAATTAATTCTGAATTTTATTCATATATTAAATAAATAATGGCTGCATTTCGAATAAGTTGTAGGAGAATCCAGGAAACGGTTTAAATGCAGCCATTCCCTCTCATCAAAATAATTTAAAATTTTCGAAGTTGAAAAATATTGGCAAATAGTTCTGTCATCTTTTTTGTAAACACTTACAATTTACTTTCACAGCTAATTTACATATCGACGTTTCGTCACAAAACTTATAAAATGTTTTCTAAAAAAAAAAATATATATATATTAATTACTGGAATCGTTTAACACAACAAGTTTACTTTAAATTACTTTTCAAAACCTTTACAGAAATGCCTGTTGGGTATGTATATAAGAACTGAAATTAAAATGTTGAACCTTATTCAAATCTTGAAGGAAAAAATTTCCATAGTTTTAAGGGATAGTATTTATTATATAAATATATATATACATTTATTGAATACAAAAAATTTATTGAACTGCAGTCATATTTTTATTTTTTAGTATAGTTATTTTTAAATACTATAAATTTAGTTATACAAATCATGTAATGATTTTAGCTAATAAATAAAAAAATTCTGATAAAAATTGTTATTCTTTTTATCTGTTATCTTACAAGTTCATATCGTAAGCTTAATTCACAAAGGCCCTAAGCAATAGATTTTTTACAGATTTAAATGTTAACAACAAGTAAAATATTTGCCACGATGAAAGCTGGCGTTATGTTAGTATACAAGAGGTGGGAAGACCCCAACTTTTTTTCTTGGAAACACGGGGTGGCGCCTTTAAAACCTTCTCGGCTAATTTCGTTTCACTTAAATTATTTTCGTTATTTTTTTATAAAGTTATATGTCAATATATAATAAGATTAAGCCAGTTTAAAGTTTACAAATTCCACGAATTTTTTCTTATATGTTTCCATTTCTATTTCGCACTCTTTTATCGTTGGATTCTCTAAGCACGTCAACTTCATCTTTAAGCTGTATTAACTAAGAAGTGTTTTTCTTTAATGAAAAAAGATAAAATTAATACGTGAATGAAAATAGCAAATCTTTGGTTGCATTATAAATATGGACGATATTTACTATCAGATCGTCATTACGCTGTTTTATTGTTTGAATTTCCTTTTCTTGCTGCTGAACCTTAAATTTCAGGTCCTCTCGTGCAGCATCTGATTGTATAAGGTCTTCTTTCATTCGATCGAGCTATCGACGAAGGTCACAATAACGTACAGAACCAACTTGAACTGGACCTAGTGATACACGATCATTACCAATTTGAGCAGTTGTATTTTCCAACCGATGAACTTCATTCTGTGGTTTATTAAGCTCTTGTTGTATTTTAGATTTTTCTTCTATGAGTAATAAAATCTGTAAAACATGAAATTTAAAAAAATAACATTTTTTAATTAAAACTCAATTCTACCAAATACCTTTTTATCAGATTCAAAACACTTTTGAGCCAAAGCATCTCTTTCTTCCTGCAATATTTTATAATCGAAATTAGCTATACTTGACGAACTACGAGATGAACACTCTCCATGCCAAGTTGACTTAAGATTTTGCAGTGCTCGCATTATATTAGCTTGAAGTGATTCCACTAAGCACGTTATTTGTCGTATATAATCTGCTTGGCAGCACAATTTACTGCGCAACCTAGTATAAGCTGTAAAAAACGCTCGAGCAGGAACGCAAGATCACATTTTTCGGAAATACGTTGAGCATCAGGTTGAGGAAAATCTGCTAATGAATAACTTAATACATCGCTGTAATAATCATGTACACCTTCAATAACTTTCTTTAAATTGCTCATCCTCAAGCGCCAATTTATTCCTGTGCTTATTTTGGACAACCAAGCATCTGTAAACATAAAAGGATTATTATAGTTTATTTAGTTATTTCTCCTGAATTTCTTACACTTACCTGTAAAAACGTCTGGAGCGAATTGCTGTAAGGCTTGTACCAGAGCCACTCCAAGTAAGTTCTCAACTTACGTTGCCTATATTATGTGTAATTGACATACTTTTTTGAAAAAAATTGCCAAAATATTTCATCTTAAGCCAAACTTGCTAAGAACTTCAGACAAGACGCCTGTATATTAACTTTTGTGATTGGCAATTTGTATTTTAATAAAGGGATTGCTTTATTTGGTTTCGAATGTTTTGACCAATTCTTAAAATTTGTGTGTGCTCGCCTATATCAGTATCATTCACAGCAACATCATTGGCAGTTACACTTGGTTGGTTAAAAGGGACTTTAAATTCCATACATATGTTGTGTAGAGCTGCGCAAACGTTGGAAAACATTGCCACCTTTTTTGGGGTATATCTTCCGCGCTTATCGTTGCATAGTATTTTCTACCGCCCTTTGGAAATACCAATTGTTCTCTCCACCATACATCTGGCTTTTGAGTGAACCGCATTAAATACACTCTCACTTGAACCCTCCGCAGGATTTCTGTATGGGGTTATACACCAAGGTTCAAGTAGATAGCCGGAATCACCTAATTAAATGAAAGTAGAGAATAAATGCCCATAGTTCATATCATATATAATCTTCGTACTAGTTGACTAAAAAATACATACCAAGTAACCACGAATTATTGTTAGAATTTATTTCAAATTTCTCTTCTAGCATTATTGTTTGTTCTGATTGCTTCCATACACTTCTCGTAGAACCATTCCATACAGCCACTCAAACTCTCCAGTGTAAAACGGATATATTCTGGACATAGATTTCTTTCTATTTCAGTCACTACTATGGTTCTCAATTTTGAAACCAAGCTTTGACTCATTCCCATGAGGTAATCGTCCCCTACCGCCCGCTGGTAACTGCCACTTCCAAGAAATGAAAGCGTTACTGCCAACTGGAGGATGGGCGGTGCAGCTGCTGAGGAATGGAAATTGAAATTTGTATTCCTCAGGACATAATTAAATGTTGCTTTATTAAGACGAAACCTTTTAATGAACCTAAAAATTAGCCAGTTATATAAACGATTCGGTAACAGTTCGCAAATGTTCAAGTTATAGTGAACGAACTTACGCATTTTCAGACAAAGAAAGAGGACTGCTTTTGTCTCTTAGCTGCCGTCTTACAACTTTCTGGTCATGCCCATCCACGTCTTCGTCGGAACTTTCTAAAAAGAAAAGTAGTTCCGGCTCCATGTTTTCAACTCTAAAAAACTACAACGTTAGTTTCCTTGTGTTGGCAACCCTTAATTGTAGATTAAATTCCGAAAACGTTCACTTGTCAAATGTATTTGTATAAGTATATACTATTGTATTGTTCCGTTCATTTAAATATGTATGTGACATCGCTAATGTATAAATAAGTGTCAAAGGACATAACGTTACATATTCCTTTTTCTTTTGCCGAGCATCCCACAACCGGTAATTAAATACGCGGTAAGACTTTATATATTTATTTGTTTTTTATGTAATTATGACCTGTAAATTGTATGTTATTTTATGTTTAATAAAGATTGAGCTACGGCTAACACCCGACAAACATAACAGTGGCGACGAGATAAAAGGCTCTTAATAAAAGCAGTACCAAAATGACAAACCCATTGGAGCAAGTGGTAGCAGTTGATGCTGCATTATTAGACGATGCTGCTAAGGTACGTTTGCTTTTACGCAAGGTAAGCACAAATGTGTTCGATAAATACCGGGACTACATTTTGCCTGCACAGCTACGCGGTTTAAATTTTGAAGACACAATTGCTACATTAAAAAAATTGTTTGGTAAGAAAGAATCACAATTTAGTACGAGAGTAAAATGTATGCGAAATGTGCGCGAAGAAAATGAAGACATTGTGACGTATGCAGCTCGAGTAAATAGGTTATGTGAAAATTTCTCGCTACAGAATTGCACGGCTGATAATTTTAAATGCTTGATGTTCGTTCAGGGTATTCAATCGACACGTGATGAAGATCTTCGCGCTCGACTTTTAAGCATGCCCGACTCTGAAACTGTAGATAGACCACTAACACTAGATAATTTAGTCGCGGAAATTCAGCGTATTAGAAATTTGAAAAGTGATGCGGTCGAAGCTGAACAGCAATCCAAGGTTCAAGCAGTTTCACAAGCTCAGCATAAACAAAGTAAATTACCTAGCAAGTCAACTCCAAATAGACCTTGTTGGCAATGCGGAGGTATGCATTTCGTGCGTGATTGTAATTTCAGTAACCACAAATGTACTCAATGCGGTAAAGTCGGACATAAAGAAGGGTATTGCACGTGCTTTTCGGAACGTAAAACGAAAAATGCTAGTATGAAGAAAAAGAGTAAGAAAACGCGTAAATCAATCAAAAGCGTATTTAAAATGTGTGGTAATGGTGCTAAAAATCGACGTTTCGTGGCAATACAAATTAACAACACAACAGTTAAATTGCAACACGATACCGGGTCGGATATCACCATTATTTCCAAACAAAACTGGGCCAGCATAGGCAGTCCACAATTACGTTCGGTTAGAAAATCAATTCGCGACGCTTCAGCAAATCCACTTTCAATTGCTGGCGAATTTGATGCGAATGTCGTGGTGAATGGAAAAAACAAGCGAGCAACCATCACAGTTTCTACTAACCTAAATTTGTTAGGCACGGACATACTTTCTCTGTTTGATCTTTGGGACACTCCCATCACTGATTACACTTCATGCAGAAGCATCCAAACTAGCAGTCGATTAGTCGAACCGAATTTACGTCAGATGTTTCCAACTGTTTTCAGAGATGAAATAGGTCACTGTATGGCATACAAAGTTCACTTACAGCTTAAGCCTCAAGCGCTGCCGGTGTTTCGCCCAAAAAGACCAATACCTTATGCATCAAGGGAACAAGTCGAAAGGGAATTGAAAAGATTAGAAGATGACGGTATTATTACACCAGTCAATTTCTCCGAATGGTCAGCTCCAATCGTGGTAGTCAAAAAAGCTTCAGGTAATATTCGTATCTGTGGTGACTATTCTACAGGCCTCAACGCACAGCTTGAGCCTCACACATTTCCATTGCCACTACCAGACGAAATTTTTGTTAATTTCAACGGCTGTTCATATTTTTCTATAGTCGATTTAAACAATGCTTATATGCAAATAGAAGTAGACGAGGAAACAAAAAAAACTTCTCGTAATCAACACACATCGGGGGTTATATACATTCAATCGTTTAGCACCAGGAGTTAAATCTGCACCCGGAGCGTTTCAGCTTGTTATGGAATCATTACTTTCGGGACTCTCTGGAGTATTTCCCTATTTAGATGATGTTGTTGTAGCTACTAAAATTAAGAAGAAAATATAAGCGCAGTAATTAAACTTTTTGAACGTTTTAAACTCCACAACATTACGGTCAATTTCAATAAATGTAAATTCTTTCAACAATCTTGTACGTATTTGGGATATCACCCCTCACTAGGGTAGGCACCTTGTCGTTGGTGTGAGGGCTTAGCCGAACTCCATAGCGCCCGACTATGAGGCGGAGCTGTTTATGACTGACATCTACGCCGTTTCGCCTCATAGGAGGGCGGCGGGATGTCGGTGACCAAGAACTGCCAACCCCTAATCCAGGGTGTTATGCGGACCGTGTCTATTGGACGATTTGCAGCCAGGGGATAAATTCGGCTGTATTCGAACGGAGCCTTCCCGATACCGGGCCATCTCGGGAAGTATTTATGGCCTTACCGCAGTAAGGGGCGCTGCTGTGGCGGACGGTTCTTTCCCCGTATATAATACTGGACCGCTGAGCCCGCCTTGTCGGGCAGGTGGTCGTACGACCAAGATGAACAACTCATTACCTGAACGTAATAAGGAGGATGTAAAGAGGAGGACTGAGTCGCAATCCAGGGACGACAAATACGAATTAAGCGATGCGTCGGACTCGGGGAGCGAGAGTAGTGCTGATTCAATGAACTCCGTGTTGGAGAAGCACACAAATGAAAACGGAGTAGAAGAGTGGAGAAGGGTACGGAGCAGAGGAAGTAAAAGAGCTCTCTCGCAGTACCGTGCAGCACTAAGAATTGTACAACGCTTGGGAGCAGTGGTCGACCCAACAGAAGTGGAGATCGAGCGCTTGGAATGGGCCCATGAAGCGGTAGAAGTAGGTCGAAGGCAGTTCAAAAGGTTTGCTGCGAGAAACCCTCGGTTCTGCAACCGGTACGAGGAGGAAGAAGCGTCGAATGGCAGAATGAAGAGGCAACGTTCGGCAGAAGGCGACAAGCCTGCTTTCAAGAGGCAGAAAGGATCCAGTCCTAGAGCCGCGAGGCAGGGCAGTCGCATAGACAAGACAAGTAGGCCCAAAGCTGTAAGACAGATGGGTTCCAATAGCGAGGTAGCAACTACCTCGAAAGCTGCCAGTCAGAGGGAAGTTCCAACTACGGAAGTAGGAGATAAGCCAAAGGGAGATAACGCTAAGACTCCGGCTTTCTCGGAGGCGCTAAAGGGAGTTAACGCGAAGACTCCGGTGTTCTCGGAGGTTCCAAAGGGAGATAACACTAAGACTCCTGCTTTTCCCGAGAAGATGAGTGATGTGGCAAAGCAGTCACTGACTGTGGCGCTGGTTGATCGTAGCAGTCCGTTCGGACAAATGACTACTGAAAGGTGGAGATCTGTGGAAAGGGAGCTTATTAGCTTAATGCTTAAGATGATGCGGGAACAACCAAGTAAGCCCCTTCCAACCTTTGATTCGGGGGGATGGTATAATGGTGTGAAGATGATAGCGTGCGACAACATCGCGAGCTTGCGGTGGCTGGAGGAAGTCGTTCCAAACCTCCAAAGGCAAGGCACGAACGCGCGGTTTGAGGTGGTGGATAAAGCGCAAATCCCCATGGTACCAAAAGTTAAGGTATGGATACCATGCGTGATGAAGTCGGAGGATACACTGCGACTTCTGCAGAATCAGAACCCGAACATACCGACACAGGATTGGAAGGCACTTACTGTATCTCGGCCTACCGAGGATGGTCAGTTCTACATCTTCCAAATAAACAAGCAGGCGGAGGATATTTTGTACACGCAGCTTGGCAAAATGTCATTTGGCACTGGCAAAATTTACATGCGACTCAGGAAAAGAAGTCCCGAGGATAAAAATCCTAACACGCTGGAAGTGGGCGAAGTCGAAAAGGACCTCAGAAGCCTAAGGGAAAAAAGACAGGTGGAGGTCCCCGACGTCACCACGAACGTGCTAGAAGAGGGCCAAACGCTAAATGGTGCTGTGACTCGCACAGAGGAACACACGGCACAACATTCACGAGGGGCTGAAGGGCGCCTCGAATTCTCTAAACCAAAAGGGCAAGAGGAGGACGACGACGTCAAGACGAAGGTGCTGGAGGGGGACAAACAGCCCAATGGTGCTGCGAGTCCTACAGATAAACCTCCAACACAGTAAAGTGGCGTCGAGCGAACTCCTCCTAACCCTTGAGGAGGGTTCGTTTGACGTGGCGCTGATCCAGGAGCCGTGGCTCTCATCGGGAGGAAAGGTTTCTGGACTTAGCGCGCGCGGGTTTGGCGTTTACTACGCACAAACGGAAGGACGGGTGCGAGCTGTAGTAATGGTAAGGAAACAGCTGCATTCATATATGCTGCCTAATTACACCACCGAGGATCTCGTAGCGGTGGCCGTTGAGCAAAAGAATAAGCAGGCATTTATCCTGGCGTCCTGCTACATGGCCCATGCTGCGGAGGTTCCACCGATGGAGTGCAAAAGGCTAGTACAGGAGGAAGGGCGCAAAGGGCGGTTGGTCATAGGCGCAGATGCAAATGCGCACCACAATGCGTGGGGAGGAGCAGATACGAACGAGAGAGGCGAATCTCTATTTTGTTACATCCTGCAAATCAATTTGCAGATAGCCAACAGGGGAAATGTTCCTACATACATTGGTCCAACATCCAGCAATGTTCTGGATATTACATTGAGCTCCGAGCGTGATATATCAAGGTATGATTGGATGGTTCTCGATAGACCATCCTTCTCCGACCATGCGTATATAAGCTTCAGCATCCCACTAAAGAGGGTAGAGAAGGGAGGAACCTTTAGAAACCCTAGGGCAACGAATTGGACTAAATTCCAGAAACATGTAGAAACGAAACTGGGACAACCCAAAGAGGTTGCTAATGTAGAGGAACTGGAGGAGTCGAATGAATTCCTAACAAGGACGCTTATGACTGCGTATAACAAAGCTTGCCCTCTAAGAAGATTCAGAGGAAAAGCAAAGCCGCCATGGTGGAGCAATGAGCTGAGTCTTCTAAGAAGACAGGTAAAAGAAATGTTTAAACTCGCAAAGACCGCGGAAAGCGAAGCGTGTCGGGACGAGTACAGGGATCTACTGAGGATCTACAAGCGTGAAATTACCAGGGCGAAGAGAAACTCATGGAAAAGTTTCTGTACGGACATAGAGTGCTCCAGTGAAACAGCACGGTTGAAAAAAGTCCTAGCAAAGGGAAACATAGTCCAGGGACTAATAAAGAAAGAGAACGGGGAATGGTCACGTGATAGTGAGGAATCCCTTAAGGTGCTTCTCGATACACATTTCCCATCGGGAGACGGTTTAGAAGAACCAGCAGACATCACTCACACTTCGATCACGGAGCTAGTGGTGCCGGGCTTGGTGACCGATACCAAGATCGAGTGGGCAGTGAAGACGTTTTCTAAGTTTAAATCGCCGGGCCCAGATGGTATATTCCCGGCCATGCTACAAGTCTCAAGTAGGGCGGTCGTGGAATGGCTTCAAATAATATTCGATGGGTGCATAAGACTGAATCATGTACCGCACTCTTGGAGAACTGCTCGTGTAGCTTTTCTACCAAAGGCGGGGAAGATCGGTCACGTGTATCCCAAAGACTATAGACCCATTAGCTTAACATCATTTCTGCTCAAAACCTTTGAGAGGCTGATAGATGTGTACATAAAGTCCAACGTGGATGAAAAGCTGCTCTCCACAACACAGCATGCGTACACCAAAGGCAAGTCGGTAGACACCGCATTGCATAGGGTGGTAATAAGCATAGAGAAATCCCTGGAATATAAGGAGTATGCTCTAGGAGTCTTCTTGGACATTGCCGGGGCTTTCAATAATGTTGCAAAATGGGCGATTATGGATGGTCTTAATTACATTAAAGTACATCCTGCCTTAATCAGATGGATCGGCTGCATGTTAAATTGCAGGAAGATTACATCACAATGGGGATTGTACGAGGCCACGAAATCAGTGGACAGGGGCACGCCGCAGGGAGGGGTGCTATCACCTCTGCTGTGGACACTGGTCATCAACCAACTGCTCAGGCAATTCGATGAGGGACCCGTAAAACTTACGGCTTACGCAGATGACGTTGCAATTGTCATAAGTGGAAAATGCCTTCCAACGATTAGTTCTTTGATGGATCGGGCGCTTCGGGATATTCATACCTGGGCATCTAATGTCGGGCTGAAAGTCAATGCGGAGAAGACGGATATGGTCTTGTTTACAAAGAGGTACAAGGTCCCAAATTGGACCAGGCCTAAGTTAGGAGCGGTGACCTTACAGGAGAAACCTTGCACAAAATATCTAGGAATCATCCTAGACAGTAAGCTGTCATGGAAGCTCAACGTGGAGGAGAGGGTCAAGAAGGCCTCAACGGCACTCTATGCATGTAAAAGAATGCTGGGGTGTACGTGGGGCCTATCGCCCTCTCTTTCTCATTGGGTTTTTACAGCGATTGTAAGCCCTATTCTATACTATGGAGTTCTTGTTTGGTGGAAAGCCACACAAAAAACAACATACCTCAAAAAATTAGAGGGGGTATGCAGACTATCGATGCTTTGCATTACGGGAGCCCTGAAAACAACCCCGACGGCTGCACTGTATGCCATTCTGCACATTCCACCTGTAGACCTGGTAGCAAAGAACAAAGCGTTAACGACCGCAACCAGGCTCGATGCTTCGGGGCAGCTTGAGCGCCGACCATATGGCCATAGTAGTATAGCGTCCTCAGTCACAAGACGAACAGACTACATGATTCCCTACCTGCACTTTGAGGGAGATCTTAAGGCCACAATAGAGGTGGACGGTTGGCGCAAGGGTGCGCAAATGGCGGACGAGGCGATACATGTGTACACCGATGGTTCCAAAATAGTGGAAGGAGTAGGGTCTGCGGTATACTGCGCTGATCCGGAATTAAGCAGATCCTACAGACTGCCGGATTACTGTAGCGTTTTCCAAGCGGAAATATTAGCCGTAACCAAAGCAGTAGAAACCCTGGAAGAGAATAGCTTAAGCTGCAACCGTGTTAACTTTTATATTGACAGTCAAGCAGCAATTAAGGCAATAATCTCGCATAGCACAGCATCTAAATGCGTGTTAGAGTGTAAGCAGTCTCTGGAGAGAATCGGGACAGGGAGAAGCATACATCTATATTGGGTCCCAGGGCATATGGGAATAGATGGGAATGAAAAAGCGGACGAATTAGCTAAAAAGGGCGCATCCCTTGAAGCTTGCTCCGTAGACGTCCCAATTAGATTGGGCGAGATTAAGCGAAGGCGAGAGGTGCACATGATCGACCAAGCAGAAAAGGCGTGGGTTCAAGCGCGGGGCTGTAAAGTGTCGAAGATTATGTGTAGGTCTTACAACCTTAGACTAACACAGTTGCTTCTATCATTAAAAAGAGAGGACTGTAGACTCATGACGGGTATTCTGACTGGACACTGCCTTCTGGCGTCACATGCCTTTAAATTAGGCTTGGTCAGTGATAGCAGGTGTAGGAAGTGCGGGTTGGAGGAGGAAATGATCGAGCACGTTCTGTGCTCGTGCCCTGCACTTGCCAGGCTAAGACTCCAGCTATTAGGAGTGATACAGCTGTCAGATCTAGAAGCAGCAAGTGGCTTAAGTCCTAGGAAGCTTCTATTATTTGCCAAGAGGACGGAGTTATTTTATAACATAGGTCCTGGTTTTTGATAGGGTTTTTCAGTTTGGTCGTTAAAACAAACTTCTGGTAACACTACGGACTCAATCAGTCTATGTGAGGTCCTCATGGACCGGCCAGTTCAACCTACCTACCTGGGATATCACATCGATCAGAAAGGTGTAAGGCCAGATAAGAATAAAATCAGCAAAATTTTGGAACTTCCACCACCGAAAGATGTCAGCGAATTAAGATCGTTTTTAGGTGCCATAAATTATTACGCCAAGTTTATCCGAGGGATGCGCGTTCTTAGGAACCCTTTGGATAATTTACTAAAAACGAATGCAAAGTGGAACGGTGTTCTCGGAGGTTCCAAAGGGAGATAACACTAAGACTCCTGCTTTTCCCGAGAAGATGAGTGATGTGGCAAAGCAGTCACTGACTGTGGCGCTGGTTGATCGTAGCAGTCCGTTCGGACAAATGACTACTGAAAGGTGGAGATCTGTGGAAAGGGAGCTTATTAGCTTAATGCTTAAGATGATGCGGGAACAACCAAGTCAGCCCCTTCCAACCTTTGATTCGGGGGGATGGTATAATGGTGTGAAGATGATAGCGTGCGACAACATCGCGAGCTTGCGGTGGCTGGAGGAAGTCGTTCCAAACCTCCAAAGGCAAGGCACGAACGCGCGGTTTGAGGTGGTGGATAAAGCGCAAATCCCCATGGTACCAAAAGTTAAGGTATGGATACCATGCGTGATGAAGTCGGAGGATACACTGCGACTTCTGCAGAATCAGAACCCGAACATACCGACACAGGATTGGAAGGCACTTACTGTATCTCGGCCTACCGAGGATGGTCAGTTCTACATCTTCCAAATAAACAAGCAGGCGGAGGATATTTTGTACACGCAGCTTGGCAAAATGTCATTTGGCACTGGCAAAATTTACATGCGACTCAGGAAAAGAAGTCCCGAGGATAAAAATCCTAACACGCTGGAAGTGGGCGAAGTCGAAAAGGACCTCAGAAGCCTAAGGGAAAAAAGACAGGTGGAGGTCCCCGACGTCACCACGAACGTGCTAGAAGAGGGCCAAACGCTAAATGGTGCTGTGACTCGCACAGAGGAACACACGGCACAACATTCACGAGGGGCTGAAGGGCGCCTCGAATACTCTAAACCAAAAGGGCAAGAGGAGGACGACGACGTCAAGACGAAGGTGCTGGAGGGGGACAAACAGCCCAATGGTGCTGCGAGTCCTACAGATAAACCTCCAACACAGTAAAGTGGCGTCGAGCGAACTCCTCCTAACCCTTGAGGAGGGTTCGTTTGACGTGGCGCTGATCCAGGAGCCGTGGCTCTCATCGGGAGGAAAGGTTTCTGGACTTAGCGCGCGCGGGTTTGGCGTTTACTACGCACAAACGGAAGGACGGGTGCGAGCTGTAGTAATGGTAAGGAAACAGCTGCATTCATATATGCTGCCTAATTACACCACCGAGGATCTCGTAGCGGTGGCCGTTGAGCAAAAGAATAAGCAGGCATTTATCCTGGCGTCCTGCTACATGGCCCATGCTGCGGAGGTTCCACCGATGGAGTGCAAAAGGCTAGTACAGGAGGAAGGGCGCAAAGGGCGGTTGGTCATAGGCGCAGATGCAAATGCGCACCACAATGCGTGGGGAGGAGCAGATACGAACGAGAGAGGCGAATCTCTATTTTGTTACATCCTGCAAATCAATTTGCAGATAGCCAACAGGGGAAATGTTCCTACATACATTGGTCCAACATCCAGCAATGTTCTGGATATTACATTGAGCTCCGAGCGTGATATATCAAGGTATGATTGGATGGTTCTCGATAGACCATCCTTCTCCGACCATGCGTATATAAGCTTCAGCATCCCACTAAAGAGGGTAGAGAAGGGAGGAACCTTTAGAAACCCTAGGGCAACGAATTGGACTAAATTCCAGAAACATGTAGAAACGAAACTGGGACAACCCAAAGAGGTTGCTAATGTAGAGGAACTGGAGGAGTCGAATGAATTCCTAACAAGGACGCTTATGACTGCGTATAACAAAGCTTGCCCTCTAAGAAGATTCAGAGGAAAAGCAAAGCCGCCATGGTGGAGCAATGAGCTGAGTCTTCTAAGAAGACAGGTAAAAGAAATGTTTAAACTCGCAAAGACCGCGGAAAGCGAAGCGTGTCGGGACGAGTACAGGGATCTACTGAGGATCTACAAGCGTGAAATTACCAGGGCGAAGAGAAACTCATGGAAAAGTTTCTGTACGGACATAGAGTGCTCCAGTGAAACAGCACGGTTGAAAAAAGTCCTAGCAAAGGGAAACATAGTCCAGGGACTAATAAAGAAAGAGAACGGGGAATGGTCACGTGATAGTGAGGAATCCCTTAAGGTGCTTCTCGATACACATTTCCCATCGGGAGACGGTTTAGAAGAACCAGCAGACATCACTCACACTTCGATCACGGAGCTAGTGGTGCCGGGCTTGGTGACCGATACCAAGATCGAGTGGGCAGTGAAGACGTTTTCTAAGTTTAAATCGCCGGGCCCAGATGGTATATTCCCGGCCATGCTACAAGTCTCAAGTAGGGCGGTCGTGGAATGGCTTCAAATAATATTCGATGGGTGCATAAGACTGAATCATGTACCGCACTCTTGGAGAACTGCTCGTGTAGCTTTTCTACCAAAGGCGGGGAAGATCGGTCACGTGTATCCCAAAGACTATAGACCCATTAGCTTAACATCATTTCTGCTCAAAACCTTTGAGAGGCTGATAGATGTGTACATAAAGTCCAACGTGGATGAAAAGCTGCTCTCCACAACACAGCATGCGTACACCAAAGGCAAGTCGGTAGACACCGCATTGCATAGGGTGGTAATAAGCATAGAGAAATCCCTGGAATATAAGGAGTATGCTCTAGGAGTCTTCTTGGACATTGCCGGGGCTTTCAATAATGTTGCAAAATGGGCGATTATGGATGGTCTTAATTACATTAAAGTACATCCTGCCTTAATCAGATGGATCGGCTGCATGTTAAATTGCAGGAAGATTACATCACAATGGGGATTGTACGAGGCCACGAAATCAGTGGACAGGGGCACGCCGCAGGGAGGGGTGCTATCACCTCTGCTGTGGACACTGGTCATCAACCAACTGCTCAGGCAATTCGATGAGGGACCCGTAAAACTTACGGCTTACGCAGATGACGTTGCAATTGTCATAAGTGGAAAATGCCTTCCAACGATTAGTTCTTTGATGGATCGGGCGCTTCGGGATATTCATACCTGGGCATCTAATGTCGGGCTGAAAGTCAATGCGGAGAAGACGGATATGGTCTTGTTTACAAAGAGGTACAAGGTCCCAAATTGGACCAGGCCTAAGTTAGGAGCGGTGACCTTACAGGAGAAACCTTGCACAAAATATCTAGGAATCATCCTAGACAGTAAGCTGTCATGGAAGCTCAACGTGGAGGAGAGGGTCAAGAAGGCCTCAACGGCACTCTATGCATGTAAAAGAATGCTGGGGTGTACGTGGGGCCTATCGCCCTCTCTTTCTCATTGGGTTTTTACAGCGATTGTAAGCCCTATTCTATACTATGGAGTTCTTGTTTGGTGGAAAGCCACACAAAAAACAACATACCTCAAAAAATTAGAGGGGGTATGCAGACTATCGATGCTTTGCATTACGGGAGCCCTGAAAACAACCCCGACGGCTGCACTGTATGCCATTCTGCACATTCCACCTGTAGACCTGGTAGCAAAGAACAAAGCGTTAACGACCGCAACCAGGCTCGATGCTTCGGGGCAGCTTGAGCGCCGACCATATGGCCATAGTAGTATAGCGTCCTCAGTCACAAGACGAACAGACTACATGATTCCCTACCTGCACTTTGAGGGAGATCTTAAGGCCACAATAGAGGTGGACGGTTGGCGCAAGGGTGCGCAAATGGCGGACGAGGCGATACATGTGTACACCGATGGTTCCAAAATAGTGGAAGGAGTAGGGTCTGCGGTATACTGCGCTGATCCGGAATTAAGCAGATCCTACAGACTGCCGGATTACTGTAGCGTTTTCCAAGCGGAAATATTAGCCGTAACCAAAGCAGTAGAAACCCTGGAAGAGAATAGCTTAAGCTGCAACCGTGTTAACTTTTATATTGACAGTCAAGCAGCAATTAAGGCAATAATCTCGCATAGCACAGCATCTAAATGCGTGTTAGAGTGTAAGCAGTCTCTGGAGAGAATCGGGACAGGGAGAAGCATACATCTATATTGGGTCCCAGGGCATATGGGAATAGATGGGAATGAAAAAGCGGACGAATTAGCTAAAAAGGGCGCATCCCTTGAAGCTTGCTCCGTAGACGTCCCAATTAGATTGGGCGAGATTAAGCGAAGGCGAGAGGTGCACATGATCGACCAAGCAGAAAAGGCGTGGGTTCAAGCGCGGGGCTGTAAAGTGTCGAAGATTATGTGTAGGTCTTACAACCTTAGACTAACACAGTTGCTTCTATCATTAAAAAGAGAGGACTGTAGACTCATGACGGGTATTCTGACTGGACACTGCCTTCTGGCGTCACATGCCTTTAAATTAGGCTTGGTCAGTGATAGCAGGTGTAGGAAGTGCGGGTTGGAGGAGGAAATGATCGAGCACGTTCTGTGCTCGTGCCCTGCACTTGCCAGGCTAAGACTCCAGCTATTAGGAGTGATACAGCTGTCAGATCTAGAAGCAGCAAGTGGCTTAAGTCCTAGGAAGCTTCTATTATTTGCCAAGAGGACGGAGTTATTTTATAACATAGGTCCTGGTTTTTGATAGGGTTTTTCAGTTTGGTCGTTAAAACAAACTTCTGGTAACACTACGGACTCAATCAGTCTATGTGAGGTCCTCATGGACAGGCCAGTTCAACCTACCTACCTGGGATATCACATCGATCAGAAAGGTGTAAGGCCAGATAAGAATAAAATCAGCAAAATTTTGGAACTTCCACCACCGAAAGATGTCAGCGAATTAAGATCGTTTTTAGGTGCCATAAATTATTACGCCAAGTTTATCCGAGGGATGCGCGTTCTTAGGAACCCTTTGGATAATTTACTAAAAACGAATGCAAAGTGGAACTGGTCCACACAATGCCAGAATAACTTCGATAAATTTAAAAAACTTCTTTCATCAGATCTCTTACTAACACACTACGATCCCAAACTGCCAATCAAGGTAGCAGCGGACGCTTCTAACGTGGGTCTAGGTGCATATATTTGTCACTTGTACGCAGATGATAGCGAAAAAGCAATCGCGCATACTGCAAGAGCTCTGACACAAGCTGAGAAGAATTATTCGCAAATTGAAAAAGAAGGCTTGGCTTTGGTATTTGCAGTGGTAAAGTTTCATAAGTACCTGTATGGAAGAAAATTTTATTTACATACAGATCATAAGCCATTACTTGCCATATTTGGTAATAAGAAGGGGATTCCTGCACACTCTGCAAACCGCCTTCAGCGATGGGCCTTAACGTTGATGTCATATGATTTTATTTTATTTGGTGCAGCTGATGTACTTTCACGTCTTATTAGAAGCACATCAAAACCTAATGAAGAAACAGTCATAGCAAGTTGCCAGCTTGAACGTGATATTAAGCAAATTACAATTGATGCCATAGAATTTCTGCCAATTACTTTTCAGATGGTACAAAAAGAGACAATGCAAGACGCATTTTTACAAGATGTTACAAAACACGTGAAGACTGGTAAGTGGCCGAACACAATCAGCAACGATTTACGTAGTTTCTATACACATCGTGATAGTCTGAGTATGGTTGAACATTGCATCATGCTAAAAGATCGTCTAGTTATTCCCAAGTGTTTTCGCAATCGAATCCTAAAGCAACTGTATAAAGGTCATCAAGGAATTGAACGCACAAAAGCGCTAGCACGAAGTTATGTATACTGGCCGGGTATAGATGAGGATATAAAGCAGTATATTCAATCATGTGAAAAATATGCAACTGTTGCTAAAACATTACCAAAAACAACTCTTTCTTCATGGCGTAATGCAGAGCATCCGATGCAACGCATTCATATTGATATTGCAGGTCCGGTTAATCAAATTTACTATTTGGTAATCATCGACGCATACTCGAAATGGCCTCAAATATATCAAATTAAGTCGATCACATCATTAAAGATTTTAGAGTGCATTTCAGATTTTACATCACAGTTTGGAAATCCTGAGCTAATTGTCAGCGATAATGGTACACAATTTTCCAGTGAAATGTTTGCGGATTTTTGCAAAAGTCATGGTATCGCTCATACATTCACAGCGCCGTATCACCCGCAGTCGAACGGTCAAGCGGAACGGTTTGTGGACACACTTAAGCGAGCTTTAAAGAAATTGGAGGACGCGGGAATGCCAACCCAAATTTTACAAACGTTTTTGCAAACATATCGCACCACACCCAATCGCAATGCACCGCAAGGGAAATCGCTAGCTGATTTATTCGTTGGGAGAAGACTACGTACAGAGTTCGACATGCTTAAAATTTCGAAGCCATCCAATGAGTCACGTAACGAACACATGGAACAACAGTTTAATAAGCGACATGGAGCTAAAGAAAGAAATTATGAAGTTGGAGATCTAGTTTACGCAAAGTTATATAAACTTAACCAATCTTATTGGGCACCCGGAACAATCATAAAGGTTCTAGGCGAAGTTAACTACGAGGTTAAAATCGAAAACTCTGACATATTTAGAGCTGTAAAATCTCATTCAAACCAGCTTCGATCAAGATTCGTAAAAACATCAAACAACGCATTGGATATTTTATATGATTATTTTGAGCTTCCACCTAAGCCAACAACTTCGAATTCCGATTCAACCAATTCAAGAGTTCAAGAAAGTGACATTGCCACAGGTCAAGAGTCAACGCTAAGTAATCCAGCCGAGGAACAGACACAGTCTCCGAATATAGAAATTCCTGTTAACGAATCATTAACAGCAGTTAGCAATGATACACCTACAGATGCTCGAGAGTCAACTACTGAACCACCTGCTGTTTCTCAAGAGTTAAGAAGATCAACGAGACGCAAGAGACCTCCAGCTTGGACTCCAGATTACCATCTAACTAAAAGAAAAAGGGATGTTGGCAACCCTTAATTGTAGATTAAATTCCGAAAACGTTCACTTGTCAAATGTATTTGTATAAGTATCTACTATTGTATTGTGCCGTTCATTTAAATATGTATGTGACATCGCTAATGTATAAATAAGTGTCAAAGGACATAACGTTACATATTCCTTTTTCTTTTGCCGAACATCCCACAACCGGTAATTAAATACGCGGTAAGACTTTATATATTTATTTGTTTTTTATGTAATTATGACCTGTAAATTGTATGTTATTTTATGTTTAATAAAGATTGAGCTACGGCTAACACCCGACAAACATAACACCTTGGTATTTCTTCGAGTGATAGAGCTTATTGGTTAGGGTGAAGTACTGTTATAACAAAAACTAGAAATTATCAACATCTGCATCCCTCCTGTCACCTGCTGCCCCAGTGTATACCGCCCTGAAATCAGCGCACTACTCACCGGAGAAAATTGCATAATCCTAGGCAGGGCCCACCACGATCTATGGCATTCTGATCTACAGACGGACAAAAAGGCGAAATAGCGTTCTACTAGATAAAGACGGTCAACTACGGCACGGCTACGGCAAGGTTCAAAAGGTTGACCGCAAATTATGTCTGGTCGGCAAGCATCGGTGCACGTCAGGAACATAACATCTAAACCCAGAAGAATTAAACAAGGGTGGTGTCCTATCCACACTTGCACAAAAATGACCACAGGCCCAGGCCCACACATTGATCTCTCCAGTTAATTCGCCTTGCCAAACCTGATATTTTCACCGACCAAAGTATCGGCGACCTTATTTACAACATGGACGCGCCAAATGTGGACCACATTCAACATCCACGATGATGGCATTACGCTACCGGGTGCCTTACACCCAAAAATTTGGGAAGAATGCAACTGCAATTGTTCCTAGTATATATATAGCGTGATAATAAAATCTTAAAATCTCTTACCGACATCACTTGCGGTAAAGACAAAAAACGCTTATTACCACTTACAAAACAATTGGTAGGCCGTTTGCATGCTACGCGTCCCCGATATGGTCGCCCAGCCTAAATGTTACTCACTGGAAGAAAATACAGGCCTGGCAAATCACTGCCCTCAGAACCGCAACGGGCTGTCTTCTTATGTCCCCAGAACACCACCTAAACAATGAGGCGAGAGTTCTCCCCCATTAGGCACAGAAATGAAATGCTGAACAAACTGTTTCTGTTGAATATCAATCTCAACAGACATCTGATTGAAGAGGCCACACCGCCAGGGGCTTATGAAGTCATCTCCGCAAGCATTATGAGGAAATACAGCACCTGAGAATACAACCGTATGAAGCAAAAAAGCACAAGCAGATCCTCAGTGATTTACACAAACAGGCGTCGGACCTCTATGCCAGGAATTGTCCGGCGAGCCCAGTTCTTAATGAAAAATACCCAGAACTCAAAGAAGAGGAAGCACACTCCCTGGCTCAACTTCAATTGAATACTGTAACATGTTGAACTATCCAGATTTAACCCCGACATTAATAATGTATGTCCTGCTTGCAGTGTTTCCCTACATGACGCCAAACATCTATTTGATTGCAATGTGGAACCAACGCCTCTAACACCCCTCACTCTGCTGCTCCACCCCTGTTGAAACTGCAAGTTTCCTAGGACTCCCGTTAGAGCTTATTGATGATAATTTGTGAGTGGTCGCACCTAGTGGATGCGGCGAATCACTTCTACAACAACAACAACCACGTAAAGGAAGCCTAGAGTACCGGTTCTTCGAACACCTTATAAAAATTGTTGGTAGATTTATACGACATCATGACACTGCTAATATGCGTCGAAAAATACCGGCAGAGGTGTCAAGCGACGCGTCTTGATATCAGTATTAATAATCCGAAGCCGAAAAAGACAAATTTTAAGTCGTTCAAAAGATATTAACGAAAAACAGAAAAATTACCCACGGGTCCCTCCGAAAGCGGGGGTGGGATCCACAGTATTTTTGCGCAGAACACCCTTCCGCATTGGCGGCCACTATATCCGCGCGAAACACTTATGTTCACAATTTTTTTTTTGCAAATATCTCCGGACAGAGATAAATTTTTTCTTTTCCGGTTTCGGATTATTAATACTGATGTCAATACGCATCAGAAGACGGAAAAGACATATTTTAAGTCTATCAAAAGATATTCACGAAAAACCGAAAAATTACCTATATTTCACACCTATATGCATGGGCGGGATTCGGCCGCGCTTATACAATACTACCCCGGCAGGTGTTACACCTGTTTGGGGTCAATATTAAAGCCGTGCAAAACCCCTTTATACACATTTTTTTTACGTGAACAACATGTTGTTTGACGCCATTTCCGATATTGTTTGACGAGTATTAGCAGTCGACCCCCGTTGCAAATTGTTACATATACAAATTACATATAACAAAGAGTACATATATCTTTATTATATGCATTAGAGGAATGTATTCCATCGTAAGCGGCACAGATTGGAATCTTCCCGCAGGTACAATTGTCTGTTCGTTCCGGTAGTTCTATACGACAGCATTACACTCTTATTACACGTCCTAAAATATTGAGAAGGATGTGAAAAGACTCGTTTTAGATCCATGATCGCGAATCTGAAAACGGAAGCTGACAAATTTGCCTTTGAGATTAGCACAAGTTGTTTTATTATTTTAATGGTGAATGTGTCATACTGCCGTATAGAATTGGACTAAAATTCCATTCGTGCACCATTAACGATTTCGGACAATATTACTTTATTGAACCATTAGGTTTAAGTAAATTAAAATTGGTCCGAGCAAAAACTAGAAGCATCAGTATAATGAAAACTTTAGTTTTGGCAACTAGGAGGAACTCTCTTCCACCTCTTTTTATGCTCAGTTGAGCAGAGCTCACAGAGTATATTAACTTTGATTGCATAACGGTTGGTTGTACATGTATAAAGGAATCGAGATAGATATAGACTTCCATATATCAAAATCATCAGTATCGAAAAAAAATTTGATTGAGCCATGTCCGTCCGTCCCTGTGTCCGTTAACACGATAATTTGAGTAAATTTTAAGGTATCTTAATGAAATTTGGTATGTAGGTTCCTGGGCACTCATCCCAGATCGCCATTTAAAACGAGCGATATCGGACTATAACCACGCCCACTTTTTCGATATCGAAAATTTCGAAAAACTGAGAAAATGCGATAATTCATTGCCAAAGATGGATAAAGCGATGAAACTTTGTAGGTGGGTTGACCTTATGACGCAGAATAGAAAATTAGTAAAATTTGGACAATGGGCGTGGCACCGCCACTTTTAAAAGAAGGTAATTTCAAATTTTTGCAAGTTGTAATTTGGCAGTCCTTGTAGATATCATGATGAAATTTGACAGGAACGTTGCTACTATTACTGTATATGTGCTAAATGAAAATTAGAAAAATCGGATGAAGAACACGGCCACTTTTAAAAAAAATTTTTTTAAATGTAAAATTTTAACGTAAAATTCAATATCTTTACTATATATAAGTAAATTATGTCAACATTCAACTCCAGTAATGATATGGTGAAACAAAATACAAAAATAAAAGAAAATTTCAAAATGGGCGTGGCTCCGCCCTTTTTCATTTAGTTTATCTATAATACTTTTAATGCCTTAAGTCGAACAAAAATTTACCAATCTTTCTGAAATTTGGTAGGGGCATAGATTCTATGACGGTAATTATTTTCTGTGAAAATGGGTGAATGAAGCCACGCCCAGTTTTTATGCACAATCGACCGTCTGTCCTTTCCCTCGGCCGTTAACACGATAACTTGAGCAAAAACCGATATATCTTTACTAAACTTAGTCCACGTACTTATCTGAACTCACTTTATCTTGGTACAAAAAATGGACGAAATCCGACTGTAACCGCGCCCACTTTTTCGAAATCGAAAATTACGAAAAATGAAAAAAATGCCATAATTCTATACCAAATACGAAAAAAGGGATGAAACATGGTAATTTGATTGGTTTATTGACGCAAAAAATAACTGTAGAAAAAACTTTGTAAAATGGGTGTGACACCTACCATATTAAGTAGAAGAAAATGAAAAAGTTCGGTAAGGCGAAATCAAAAGCCCTTGGAATCTTGGCAGGAATACTGTTCGTGGTATTACATATATAAATAAATTAGCGGTACCTGACAGATGATGTTCTGGGTCACCCTGGTCCACATTTTGGTCGATATCTCGAAAACGCCTTCACATATACAACTAAGGGCCACTCCCTTTTAAAACCCTCATTAATACCTTTAATTTGATACCCATATCGTACAAACACATTCTAGAGTCACCCCTGGTCCACCTATATGGCGACATCTGGAAAAAGCATCCACATATAGAACTAAGGCCCACTCCCTTTTAAAATACTCATTAACACCATTCATTTCATACCCTTATCGTACAAACACATTCTAGAGTCAACCCTGGTCACCTTTATAACGATATCTCGTAAAGGTGTCCACCTATAGAACTAAGGCCCACTCCCTTTTAAAATACTCATTAACACCTTTCGTTTGATACCCATATTGTACAAACGCATTCTAGAGTCACCCCTGGTCAACCTTTATGGCGATACTCGAAAAGGCGTCCGCCCATAGAACTAAGGCCCACTCCCTTTTAAAATACTCTTTAACACCTTTCGTTTGATACCCATATTGTACAAACGCAATCACCCTTGGTCCACCTTTATGGCGATATCTCGAAAAGGCGTCCACCTATAGAACTAAGGCCCACTCCCATTTGAAATACTCATTAACACCTTTCATTTTACACCCATATCGTACAAACAAATTCTAGAGTCAACCCTGGCCCACCTTTATGGCGATATCTCGAAAACGCGTCCACCTATAGAACTAAGGCCCACTCTCTTTTAAAATATTCATTAACACCTTTCGTGTGATACCCATATTGTACAAACGCATTCTAGAGTCACCCCTGGTCCACCTTTATGGCGATATCTCGAAAAGGCGTCCACCTGTAGAACTAAGGCCCACTCCCATTTAAAATACTCATTAACACCTTTCATTTGACACCCATATCGTACAAACAAATTCTAGAGTCACCCCTGGTCCACCTTTATGGCGATATCTCGAAAAGGCGTCCGCATATAGAACTAAGCCCACGCCCTTTTAAAATACTCATTAGCACCTTTCATTTGATACCCATATCGTAAAAAACAAATTCTAGAGTGAGCCCTGCTCCACCTTTATGGCGATATCTCCAAATGGCGTCCATCTATAGAACTATGGCCCACTCCCTCTTTAAATACTCTTTAATACCTTCCATTTGATACACATGTCATACAAACACATTCCAGGGTTACCCTACTTTCATTTTCCTACATGGTGGTTTTCCCTTATTTTGTCTCCATAGCTCTCAACTGAGTATGTAATGTGCGGTTACACCTGAACTTAGCCTTCCTTACTTGTTTATATTTATTTTTAATTGTGCACTCATCACTAGAATTACCTGTGTTAATTTCTTTGTAAGCACTTCTTTTCCCCTTTTTTCCTTTTAAAAGTTGCTTAGGAATTTATTCCACAATGTAAATAAATAATTTTTCTTATTTACAATTAGAATATGACATTTAACTGTCAAAATATCTATTACAAATCACCATTCAATCTATTACTGCCTGTCATAAATTACGATACGTTACTGAACGCACCTCATAATACCAATATTGCCATTCGTACGATCAGTCACGTAATCTTTATTCGTACGATTGCCGTTTCGATCACGGAATATGCAATTCGAGCCCTGCATGATGAAATTAATATTCTAGTGTTCTCACAAGGCCATGAAAGCTCGAGCTTTGTCTCATACTGTTTTAAAACTTTAGGATTTCCATCCGCAATGTAAGTATTTCGTCTTTTTAACATTTCAATTATAGTTTCATATGAATGTTTAAAGTTCATCCTCGATATCACAAATTTATGAGTCACAACTTTTAGTATTCTCACTTCATATTTTTCACCGATACGGTCTCGATTACGCATTTTATTTTATTTCTTTTGGTGTCGTTTTCACTTTCGATTAATATCACACCACACTAGACTGTCTATTGTTTATTTTCAGTTTTCCAGTAAACATTTGTTATCGTCTTTTGTTTTACCGAATAACTCTTTTACCTCTATTAAGGACTTTCATACGATAGACGATAAACGCTTGCTAGGTGTCATAAAAAATCAGCTTTCATATTGGGATTTCCACACGCTCGATAGATGTACTATTGTGCACGCTTCCCAAGGCGGTCGGTTCTATGTACCGGAGCGACTCGGGATATTTCCCGACCAAGGACTGTCATTTCAGTGTAACCCCATTTAAGTTGTTGCGTCCCTCCCACAAATTGTCATCCTCCCAGCAGCTCCTTGCAGCGGGACTGCTCCATATTCTCCTGCTCCGAGAAGGTATCGAACCCATTCCGGGTCCGTCTCTTGACCCCGGTCCTGAGAAATGGGTTTGCTGCATCTGCCGGAAAAGAATCTTTTTAGGACGGTCATACTCTTCTCAGTGTTTCTCGTGTAAGGGATGTGTCTAAGCTTTGGGCAATTGAGGGCGAGCAGTTTAATAAGAGTTATAAATGAGTAATTTTATGTGCTTGTAAGCGTATGAGTCGTGGCACAGTGGCTGACGTACCCGACCAAACGCCCGGGGTTGCGGGTTCAACTCCCACCAAGCATTCCTTTTTTTTAAATTTATAAATTATTATTATTAATGGACTGTATTGAGTTTATGGGGTTTTTGATTTAATGTATTCCATTTATTGAGTTGGGTAGTTTTAGTGTTATTGGTGTATTTAAGTCATGAGAGGATGCATAGCATCAGTACACCTTTGATTTATTTAATATGGGGGCGAGCACTGGGGGGCTCTGAGGCTTCGCTCTACTGAGCCACCTCATCCTCTATTTGAAGAACCCTTTAAAATGTGATATGGAGGCGAGCACGGGACGGCTCTGAGGTATTGGCACCCCATTTTCTACAAGAAAAACCTCTATTTATTTAATTTGGGGCGAGAGTTGGGCACTCTGAGGTTTCGCTCTAATGAGCCACCTCATCTTCTATTTGAAGAACCCCTTCAAAGTGTGATATGGAGGCGAGCACTGGGCTCTGATGTATTAGCACACCATCCGAAGAACCTCGTTTTTAATTAAAAAACTCAAACTATGTCTTTAGAATATTTCACTAACCAGTTGAGAATTACAAGCACACTCAATGGCTACTGAAACAAACGAACGAAAAATGTTCATAGTTTAAGTCGCTTAAACATACTCCCCCCTTAGACGGCTTAGTCGTCTAATGAAACTTCCATACGAGCCAGTCATCCGGCTCGAAGGACCATGTCTAAGCTTTGGGCAATTGAGGGCGAGCAGTTTAATAAGAGTTATAAATGAGTAATTTTATGTGCTTGTAAGCGTATGAGTCGTGGCACAGTGGCTGACGTACCCGACCAAACGCCCGGGGTTGCGGGTTCAACTCCCACCAAGCATTCCTTTTTTTTAAATTTATAAATTATTATTATTAATGGACTGTATTGAGTTTATGGGGTTTTTGATTTAATGTATTCCATTTATTGAGTTGGGTAGTTTTAGTGTTATTGGTGTATTTAAGTCATGAGAGGATGCATAGCATCAGTACACCTTTGATTTATTTAATATGGGGGCGAGCACTGGGGGGCTCTGAGGCTTCGCTCTACTGAGCCACCTCATCCTCTATTTGAAGAACCCTTTAAAATGTGATATGGAGGCGAGCACGGGACGGCTCTGAGGTATTGGCACCCCATTTTCTACAAGAAAAACCTCTATTTATTTAATTTGGGGCGAGAGTTGGGCACTCTGAGGTTTCGCTCTAATGAGCCACCTCATCTTCTATTTGAAGAACCCCTTCAAAGTGTGATATGGAGGCGAGCACTGGGCTCTGATGTATTAGCACACCATCCGAAGAACCTCGTTTTTAATTAAAAAACTCAAACTATGTCTTTAGAATATTTCACTAACCAGTTGAGAATTACAAGCACACTCAATGGCTACTGAAACAAACGAACGAAAAATGTTCATAGTTTAAGTCGCTTAAACAGGATGGTTGCATCGGACAGGTTGTTCTGGGCTAGATCCCAAAACCAAACGTCCACGTAACTTCTATAAATCTTTTGTGGCTCCTTGCTGTTCACGCCCTAGGACGTCCCGTAGTCTGCCCTTAGCGCCCCCCGCTCCCTTCCAGCAGCCCCGCTGCTCAGCAGGCCACAACAAGTACCCGCTGCTGCTCGCGCCTCACGACGCCACCAACTCTCACGGCTGCTCCCACTCATACCTACAATCTCCGTAGTAGAGTCGGGAGCAATACCGATCATCAGTCCCTTCCCCGTCTTCTCCCCCCCCCCCCCCCCTCTTTTCCGGAAGCAATTGTGTAGGTCAGGGAAATAGACTCTTAGTCCCTACCTCCTTTTGCCCCGTTTGCCAGCACAGAATATATATGTTTGCGACATCCGCCCAATGCAGCTCCTGCCATGGACGGTGCCACTTTCCTAGATGTTCTGGTCTCCGCGACGGCAACCCCCCGAAGGTTTCATTGCGCCATGTTACCAGGCCGAAATACACCAAGTACCCCAATGCTTACCCAAGGACGTCCAGTCCCAGGGCCACAACAGCAGTCGCGTACTAGCCTTTCACAACCCAGGAAGCGGAAATGGAGGCGGCCTCGCGTTTATCATACACCACTCTGTGCAATATCATATATTTGATCCCGACATCGACGGCAGGGACAGTGTCTTAGAACGTCAAGGCTTATCTGTCCGGTCATGCGATGCAAACCTAGAAATCATCAACATCTACATTTCTCCTGCCACCTTTTGCCCTAATATAAGCGCCTTCCTCACTGGCAACAATCGCATTATCTCAGGCCATTTAAATGCCCATCATGATCTATGGCATTCTAACTTGTGGGCGGACAGACAATGCGTGCTTACAGGAGTCCCTGTCTTCGAAGACCTACCTCTGGTGTAAAACACAGATCAATGTCCGTTGATCTTCGGCCCAACAAGTTGGTACCAATCGGTGAGCTGGGGTGTTCAAGTAAACCAGCCTTGGTTTGGCCGAGGAGGACTATCCATCCTCCTCTTCCATTTTCGGGTAATGGCACCCGGTTGCACGGCAACTCCACCGCGAGTTCCGTGCTTGCCTCAGAATCCCTCTTTCATTGATTTTGATATCTCGATATCTGATTAACAAGTTAACCAGATTGAGATATTGTGTTTTTGTCGCAATTTAGGAATGTGACCAACCTTTTCTGTCCTGCAGTGTTACAACAATGTATAAATACATTGTTAACGACGGAGCTTGGTTTTGCTTAGATATCGCTTAAAGGGCCGCACTACGTTGACAAACAGAGTGAGCTTGGAATTATGCTCCGTCTATAAAACTCCTTCACAATTAAAATTAAGGGATGTGACCAACCTTTTCCGCGCACAGACCTGTGAGTGCCGAGTGCCCGTCTCAGCAATGTCTCTAGACATCGCTTAAGACCACACTACGTTGACTTGCCATTGCACGCCATATTGTCTACTATTGGCTTCCATTTTTGCTACTAATTTCGCTCCAATTTCCACTCAATTACGCAACAATTATGCTCCATTTTGCCTCCAATTACACTCCTACCACAATTAAGGGATGTGTCCAACCTTTTCCGCTCACAGACCTGTAAGTGACCGAGTACCTGCCCCAGCGACATCCTTGCATTGCAGTCCGCCACACTGCAGTGATTTGACAACGTCAAATCTTGCCACATATTTGGATGTGGCCATCCACACCGCGAACGCCTCCTATTCGCTTACGCAGTCTAAAGCAGCCTCAAACATCTCAAAAGACGAGATGAGCACCGGCCCACTCGTACAATTATCGATTGTTTTTCGGCTGACGATAGACATGCGTTCCTTCACCATCTTTCGTCATCTTTATACAGCTTATTTAACCGGCATCTCCGGTTGCCACAAATTAAGGGATGTGACCAACCTATCATCTGCCCCTCAGGGTCAGTTTCTCAATGAAATAAGGACTCTTGTGGCAAGCATGAGACCGAGTTCCCTTGGGTCTTAGGTCCCCAAGGGAAAACAAGTCTACTCAGAGCGTGTGTCATAAGTGAACTCTATTTGAAACCACAGCCACCGCGATGCTCGCACAAGGAGGCCATCCCAGGACAGGAGGTGAGACCTGAGTACAAAGCATCGTTCGATGCAGTGCACCAGATCACACTGGCTTCTCCTGCTCCCGCGGTAGCAGTTTTTATAAAGACCTTGCCTAGGGTCCCACAGGGTGAGACCCGCGTCCACCCTGCTACCTTTCGAGTAAAACACCTTACTCATGGATTGGGTACCCATGGTATTATGGTCGCCTTTTACGACCGGTATACCTACCGTGGGCATATTCTAACCCCTAACCCACAGGGGGACTTGTGGGCGGACAGTAGGGGTGAGATGTTGGAGGATCAAATAGAAGAAACGACGTTCAGCACAATAAACGAAGACGCCCCCACGCGAACGGTAGGACGCCGTCACAGTTCGTCGGATATTTCAATCGTGAGCGCAGAACTCGTAAACTGCGTCAACTGGCAGCCGATGGTAATATTGGCATCCGACCACCTGCCTATCGCTTCCCAAGGCAGTCGGTTCTATGTACCGGAGCGACTCGGGATTTTTCCCGACCAAGGACTGTCATTTTAGTGTGACCCCATTTAATTTGTTGGGTCCCTCCCACAAATTGTCATCCTCCCAGCAGCTCCTTGCAGCAGGATTGCTCCATATTCTCTTACTCCGGGAAGGCATCGAATCCAATCCAGGTCCGTCTCCTGACCCAGGTCCTCAGAAATGGTATTGCTGCATCTGCCGGAAAAGAATTTTTTTGGGACGGTCATACTCTGTTCAGTCTCGTGCAAGGGATGGTTGCATCGGACAGGTTGTTCTGGGCTTGATCCCAAAACCCGACGTCCACATAACTTTTATAAATCTTTTGTGGCTCCCTGCTGTTCACGCCCAAGGACGTCCCGTAGTCTACGCCTAAGCGCCCCCCCCCCCCCCCCCCCCCCCCCACAAGCAAGCCACAACAAGTACCCGCTGCTGCTTGCGCCCCACGGCGCCAACAACTCAAACAGCTGCTACCACTCATTACTACTACCTTCGTAGTAGAGTCGGCAGCAATGCTGAGCATCAGCCCCTGCCCCCGTCTTCTCCCCCCCCCCCCCCCCCTCTTTTCCGGCAGCAATCGTGTAGGTCAGGGAAACAGACTCTTAGTCCCTACCTCCGTTTGCACCGTTTGCCATCACAGAATATATCGGTTTGCGACATCCGCCCAATGCAGCTCCTGCCTTGGGTGGTGCCACTTTCCTAGATGTTCTGGTCTCCGCGACGGCAACCCCCCGACGGGTTTCATCGCGCCATGTTGCCAGGTCGCAAACCCAAATCATCCAGGTACCCCAATGCTTGCCCAAGGACGCCCAGTCCCAGTGACACAACAGCAATTGCGTCCTGGCCTTCCACATCCCAGGCGTAGTCACCCGTCACTTACCCCCAGAGCGAATGCATCTCCCCTTATGCACTTCAGAATTCTGCAGTTAAACTGTACGTAAAAGCGGTAAAAGTTTTTAAAAGCTGTAATAATAAACAGCCCAATTATAAATATTCTCTCGGAATTTTGTTCTCGTCGATTTTTATACCCGCCGAAAAATTCCTCCAATTCTTTTCTCCTAGGGAGAACAATAATTGAGGAATAAGAATTTCGAATTTTCGAGGACAACTGTTTTGTCAATTGATATTTCGTTGCGCATTTCTTATTTTGTTTAAAAAATTGAAAAGTTTAACTATTGTTGCGAATTTGTTTGAAATTAAGAAATAAAGTATAAACAATGAACAGTATTGCATTTCATGTGGTATTCACTGAAATGAGTAATGGATTGGTGCCACAGCAACATCAATAGGGGAGAATAAGAAGAAGAAGATGGCGTGATAACACAAATCCGGCGGAGTTGCCTACTTCCATTCAGCAAAGTAATTTTCTGGCGGCCAATTCAAGTTGAATTCGTCCTTCGTCATATGCTAAAATCTATTTAAGCCTTCTTAAAAAATTTTTGCGCAATTTCTGGATGGCTGCATCGAATATACCATGAGCTCTTCTGTTGCTTATGATATACTTTTCGACTTAAAATAAAGAATATTGTGGTATAATCTACAAATTTTAGCACCAATTTGTACAAATAAGTGTTCTTTATTAAAAGAACCAATTTCCTTTAATTATTTCGATGCATTCCCATTAATTTAAAAAGTCGAAAAACTCCTAAGTAATGGCAGAGAAATCTCCGTCACTCACATTCATAATACCTACATTTCTGTCATAACTTGTTTCCGCTTTTTCGAACATTGTTCAGAATTGGAGGAAAGGGAGAAGGGAAAAACTCACAAGGAATTTTTATTTAGAATACGAGGAATGGGAGAGGGGAAAAAACTCGCACAGAATTTTTGTTTAGAATTGGGCTGAAAATGTTTTCTGCAACTTCTGTTGCCTTTTATATAAACTCAAATGAACAAATGGACGAAACTCGCATAGAGACCATAGAAAGAAGAAAATTGAGAGATGCTTCCAATCCTCTTGAAATGAACTCTACACTGTAAGTATTTGACTAAAAGTAAAAAAAGTTATAAAAAAAAAAGATTTCAGAGTAATTTCCGGC